>NC_048596.1:34680614-34980614 GCF_003668045.3 Cricetulus griseus
TTTCATTCACATGGAGCAGAGAAAAAAATGTCCTATGATCTATAAACAGTGTTCTAGAGACCTTAGCATCAGAGCAAAGCAACAATCCACATCATCATGATAGAAAACAGGCAGGAAAAAAATATCAATCTATTCCATAGGCTAAAGCCAGCATCTCTCACAAGCATAATATTTCAAGAACATCATTCTCTTCAATATCTATAAACACATTATTTAAGTATTTCTCCCAGCACCCTTCAGAGGAAGCTGGCTGCATCTGTCATTATCTTCAATTTCAGAGCTCCAACAGTAACAAGGTAATTCACAGCATTTACCCAAATCCACATAATGAGCCGGCGCTCCCAACATTTCCTCACTACTTTAAACTCTTAGTTATAAAATTTCAGCTGCTCAGGCAGTCAGTGCCAAAGTGCATCCACACCTAGGAAACAGGTCTATTAATTCTACCAGAAAAGCTGAACCATGCCGGCTGGACAGCCCCACATATGTGGTACACATATTTGGGGGTTTGCCTTTCTAAATAAATACAAGATATAGACTCACCTCAATGTGCTGGAACATATATGGGTGGTTGCAAATTTTTCTCAGCTGCATGATAGTGTTCATAAGCGTCTTGGCACCTCCTTTCCCCTGAGCAAAAAGTACAATGAAAAGAATGGAATTAATTATTCATTGATCAAGTATTTTCAAGCTTTTAAAAACTAGGCTTCAAGACCAAGGCTGTAGCTCACTGGTAGAGCCTGTGCCCAGCTTATGAAAGGTCTGAGTACAAGTCTAGCATTGAAGAAAGAGAGAGGGGGTGGGGGAGGAAAGGACTGACAGACTGACTAACGTATAGAAAGAACACAGTGTCCTACCTCATTTTAGTACCTACACACCTTGAACCCAGAGTTCAGGGTGTCATTTAGACATCTCTGGATCAGACATAGTGTTGCCCTTGTGATTAACTTATCCTACAGAAAAGTAAATCTTACAAAATCAATTCAAGATGATGGCTTTGTGTCAGTACTGTCCATAGGTGTTGCAGAATATTTGTTAACACTATAAAGATGTGTCTCTGGCTAAGGTACTTCTGATTGGTTTAAGAAAGAGCTAAATGGCCAATAGCTAAGCAGGAGAGATAGGCGGGACTGCCAGGCAAAGAGGAACCCTGAAATACATTTAGGCAGAGGAGAGAAACCAGCCAGATGCAGAATGGGACAGAGTTTAACCATGCTGTAGAATGTAGATGAATAAAAATATGGACTAATTTAAGTTGTGAGAGCTAGTTGAAAACAAGCCTAGGTGAAAGAATTAATCATAAGTCTCTGTGTCACTATTTGGGAGCTTGGCTGGTGGGACAAAGAAAGACTCATAGGATTATACATAGGATTCTGGTAGACCATGCACAAAGGATGCTAAGGAGAGAAACTGGACTTTAAAATGTCCTAAAATACCACCCAACACTGGGCACCTTGAATTTTCTGCTGAGCTATCATGAGTGGTTAAGTCTTTGATAACAGAAACACTAGCGGGGCACAGACCCGCTTTTGTCCCACTCCAATGTAGTTAACAGGGTAATGATGGCACTGGCAGCTACTGCTGCCATCCCAAAGATCCAGTGCTTTCCAGGAACAAGCCACTGTTCACAGGAAGGCTTCCTGGAAATGCTCAAGGCTGCAGCCAGGAGAAGATGAGAAGACATTCTGCAATACTTGAGTCTCCCGGCCTTTGCAACATACCTTCTTATCTTTTTCAGAACCGTCAGTGAGGAGGATCCCCTTGGCCTGCATATGACGATACAGAATCTTCTGCAGAGCTGACATGTCGCACTTGATCACATACTCAACCTGGGGACAGAGCAGGATATGGATAAGCACAGGAAAGCAAGTGGCTGCTTGAAGAAGGCAGTGGAGAAGGGGCTGCTGGGGCCAGTCCTGGAAGCACATCTGATTCCCCTTCCAGGATTCAGGCAGAGCTAGGACAGGGCCACAGAGCAGACCAGAGTCCCCAGGGTCAAAAGAACCATGACAATGCTAAGTCCTTTATAAGGCTGCATGTAGAAAATGTAAGGTGCCGATTCCTAAAATTTCTTGATCTCATATTTGAGACAGGGAGTGGCTTGCCAACTGTGCTATATAAAAATGTTCCTTACAGTGAATTTTTAATATTACTCCTGCTTCTTGATCCTGTATACTTCCTTATGAGCTCAAGAGAAAACAAGTGACTGCCCCCAGATCCTATTTTTTTTTTTTTTTTTGGTAAAACATCTTTAACTGGCTACATGCCACCACACCAGCAGTCATCTGGTAGTAAGATTTATAACAGACCTAGGTTGACTGTCATTAACCTCTACTCTGGGGAAATGATAGGATATACCACTGTGAAGATAAGAGGTTAAGAAGAATTAACTCACAGCAGGACACAACTTCTACAACCTCATAGCTGTCTGAAGCAGGACAGGGTCCCCTGTGTGTTCAGTTTTGATAAAACAAAGTGCAACTTAAAAGGATTCACACGCCCACAGTCTATCACACACTTGCAAGCCTTTAGCATCCTCCGAGTGCAGACAACAAGATGTACTTCTATGGCCATTCTCCCTTAGTCACAGGAATATAAACACACACATTTCAAAGCAAATGCCAGATGACCACCTGGATATCTAAGAATGTGACTAAAGGAAATCGGCCAACTGCCTGGTGTCTAATCAGCTGTGTACAAATGTCTTCAGCTGTGAGGGCCAGAGAGAGAAGGTCACAGATGAAGAGAAGCTTAAAATTCACTCAGCTGTAACTTAAAAGGAGCCCAAGGCCTGGCAGGCACACCTGGGTGTCTCTTTACACTAGGCAACTACAGGAAGGAAGGCTTACTTTTTTGCATGAAAGTTAGCTAAATGGGGTAACCCATCAGGCCAGTTAATAACCTTTCAGGTAAGAGCGGAAACACAAATTTTTTAAATTTATCAAGTCAGTACACACCGAACGTAGGCTTTGTGCTTTGCCTATTTGCTCATGTCTTCTCTTTATTCTCCTTTTCTTTAAACATTTTCTTGTGCTGTGCAGTCTTCCTGAGGTATAACTGACACAGATTACACATATTTAACGGACATAGTGGGATCTTTTCCTCCACACATTCACTGCATAGGAATTACCACTACCCTATCTTTTCAAGAGCTCTCAACTTGCAACAAAAATTTGATTGTGGTGAAGAAAAAATGTTAAGTTCAGACTTTAAGTGGTTTAACAATGATGGCATCAAGGGCCAGTCTTGAGGTCTATGCCAAGTGCTTGATGTGCCTTTTCTCATTTAATCCCTACAAAGTCTGCATGGGGTGGTCACATTTAGTCTGCTCGTTTCACAGACAAAGAACCCAAGCATCCAGGAGGTTTGCTCCAAGCTCAAAATATGTCTGCTCTTTCAGACTCACGCTAAGCATGAGCAATGAGACTGGTTCACAGGCACGGCCTGGTGTTCGCGCTTGCCTGGTGCCACCTCTCCGCTGCCTCATTCACACTTTCCTGAGTAAAGAGGACACAGCTGGTGTTTTTTAAAGGTGTGCCAGGAGATGGAAGATCCAGAGTCAAGGACAGAACTTTCTACCTGTCAGTCAGCTGCCACTCAGGAAGAGGGAGGCAGCCTGCTGATACCATGGAGACAGGTTGCCAAGCATCCAAACAGAGAGAAGACCCTCTAGAGCAGTGGTTCTCAACTTCCCTAATGCTTCGACCCTTTAATACAGCTCTTCACGCTGGGGTGATTTTCACCCCAACCATAAAATTATTTCATTACTGCTTCCTGATTGTAATTTTGCTACTGTTAGTGGATAAGCAAGCAGGATATCTGATATGAGACTCCCAAAGGGCTTGTAACCCACACTTTTGAGAACCACTGCTCTAGAGGACTACCTAGCTACACGGGAAAGAAGACACCCAAGGCCTCCTCCCTTGCATCAAGAGGGTTAAGAAAAGCTAGTGAGATCCAAGGACCAAATCTCTTGTTACCCAAGATCTTCCCCCAAGACCAATGAGATGGCACAGAAGGGAAAGGTGCTTGCCTCCAAGTCTGATGATTTGAAGGCGGTCCCTGAGATCCACATTGTACAAGGAGAGAACCAACTCCTGAAAGTTATCTTTTGACCTCCACAGGCACCATGACATGTATGGATGAAGTTCCATCATATCATATGCACATGGGTGTGTACACACATGTACCAAATAAATAAATGTAATTTTTGAAAATATCCCCTAAGAGCCCTCTCAATCAAAAACAATTTCCTCCTCCATCATGTCCCTCAAAGAAAATGGCCCTGGACCTTGTTTGGTGACAAAACTCATCTTTGCAATATATGGCTGTAAATTTTGTTAAGAAGGATTATACACATGTACTAATATTAACATTTCAAGATAAGAGTTGAGGTCCATAGTGCAGTGGGACAAAGTTAAAGATCGATACTTTGCATCCTTATATAATGATGCCAGTATGATGATATCTAAAGTTTTTTTTTTTTTTTTTATCAGTTCCAACCTGATTACTCTACGAGCAGCTAATGGAAACCTGATGAAGAATACAGAAGAAACCTCATGGCTTTCTTCTCACTGCTCCGTACTCACACTATTCCACATTTCTACCTCGACTCCTTGGCAGATTCTTGTCAATCCTCTAGGGTCCACAGGTATTAGCCCAGTTAAAAATCAGACCAGGTTTGGAGATACAGCTCAGTTAGAGCAGGTGCCCAGCACGTGTGAGCTCCTGATTCTCAATCCCCAACACTTTGAAGCAAAAAAAAAAAAAAAAATCAGATCACACAAAGTCCACTGTTGCAGACAAAGGGAGACTCAGAAGCCATCACAACAGGCTTCTGAGCCTGAGCACACAGGCAAGTAAGAACGACCAGACACTGAGATGTTCTACTGGGAGGATCCAATCCACACCTCCTCTATGACCATCCAAGTCCAGGAGTGACCTTGTGGCAGGCATACATACTATCTGTTATCAGTGTCACTGTGCATACTGCAGATCTACAGAGCTTAATGTTTTTATTCTAAGAGAAACACAAATATACATAGCCACCCCAACATCATTCTACACTCCAGTGGCTTATAATTGAGCACCCTCTGCATACCCTGCTGCTACTCCCACATATGGGCACTGGAGACCCCTTCCTTAAAGCAACTGAAAGGCAGGGTCATTCACTTTGATAATTGGGTGAAGCTGCCTCCCATTGCAACACCAGTATTTGGTATGAACATATCTGATGTCAACCAATCATATCATATCTTCCATTTCTGAGGTTAAACATTTTATTTGTGCTGAGTGCAAGGAACTGTGCAGAGGAACCAACTGATAGCTACAGACAGAGAAAATGGACAAACTGAAGAATCCCAATAGTGGTGGCCATTTCAACTGGGTTGGGTCTGAGCTCACCCTCCCCAGATGCAACGGCACTCAAGTAAAGCAGTCTGTGAGAGTTCCTCTAAACACACAGGTCCAAAAAGTAAAGCTGGTGACTTCTGAAAAGGGATGTCCCTTGCCAAGAGATAGTCTGACAGCTACGGGAACTTTGATAATTCAAGTTCTAAGAACAACTGAGGCACTGACTTCAAGGAGTCTGTGTTAGTGAAGGGCCCAATGGGTTCCCACAAGTGAATCTACTGATTATGTTGTCTAAGGGCCCCCTGCCGTCCCTGCATTCTCCATTACAAGATGGCGCCTGCATCCGGCAGGCACCGAATGTAAACAAGATTATTGCGCAGGCGCTGGGTAAATTTCCATTCCTTGATCTCTGCCTATTCCGTGGCGTCATATGGCCGGATGAGCTGCAGCCAATCATGGGGTGACACGTCCGAGGCGCCGGTTGCCAGCCTTTATTAGGGGACGGGATTCTTGGCTCAGTGTCTCCGCTCTGGTAAGCTTATGCTCTCCTCTCAAGACGCATTAAAGCTTTCCTGCAGAAGGATCCGAGTGTCCCGTGTATGATTTCTTGCTGGCGAGAAATACAGAGAGCGCGCGGGACATATGGTGCCGAAACCCGGGAACATGTGAACATTTCCAGCACCTCGGAGACCCCTCTAACGAGGCGGATTCAGAACTGCAGGGTGGTAAATTCGGAGAGGTATGTTTTTTCTGGACTTTGGCTTGGGAATGTTGCTATTGTGGGAGGTTAATATAGAGGCTTCTATGCTTTTACTAGGAGCTATTTTGACTTTTCTCACTGTTGTAACAATCTTAAAGAAGTCCAGAATTACATGTCAGAAACCGAATGTGATGAGAGATGGGGCGCGCCTAACAATAAAATATAAGAAAAAAGGACCTCCCGGGATGTCTAGTGACAAGGGAGTGAATAATTTGTTAAGAGAAACAATAAATAAAAAAAAAGGACCTCCTGGGATGTCTACTGACAAGGGAGTGAATAATTTGTTAGATGATTCTGTAAATAAGTTTAAAGCTTTAAATCTTGATAGCTCTGATGACTCTAAAAGCTCAAGAGATAAAGTTTTAGAGGAAACAGCTCAGCTAGATGAAAAAGAAACAAAAATGGAGAAAGAGAAAATAGGGAATAACCGGTCACATCACGGTAAATTTAAGAGAAATAAAGACTCAAAACCTAGCCTCTGCCCTACAATGAAACTAGAGGCCTTGGAGCTAACAGCTCAGACTCTGAGATTTTAGACTCTAGCAAGGAAACAGAGCTAGAAAAAGAGGCAGCACGATACCACCCCAGTAGATATCGGCTGCCAAGAATAAAGACAAATATGAGGCCATCGCCTATTAATCCAGCGGGTGTGCTTCCATCAGCACCCCCATTATATGAGTTACAACAAAAATTTGGTACCGACTCCTTTTTACCATCAGAGGAGCAGAGAAAATTACAGATGGCTTTCCCAGTCTTTGATAGGGGAAAAGGCCATGCATGTTATTCAACACTACTTGGAGGCCTGGGATGCCTGGGAAAAGCCTCATATCCTAAAGTTGCTCAAGTAATTTATGTATGCTTGTTTTAAAATGTTCTATTTCCTGGTACGGCCATTTTGTAGCTGGTCACATGACTGACGGTAGCCATTTTGCTAAAGTTAAAAAAAGGATACTTAGACCGCCATCTTAACTAAAGGTTACCGCATGGAAATCAGAGGTACCATCTTAGAAACAAGTTTTTCAGTTAAGATTTAAAATGTTAATGCTTCTATATATTACAGAAAGACCTTAAGGAAATTTAAATTTCTTTTTAAAACCAGTTTTCAAATGTTTGATTTTATTAATGTTTATACTTAAAGAGCTTCAATTTAGAATTTTTAAGCAAAGCCTGACAATGTAAAGTTCTTGTTTTTATAAAAGATGCTAATCTATTATGTTGGTAGCACACACCTTTAAGCTCAGGGTGTTGGTGACACACGCCTTTAAGTTTTGGGCGTTGGCGGCATACGCCTTTAATCCCAGCACTCGGGAGTATCTTTATGAGTTCAAGGCCTGCCTGGTCTGGCAGATCAAATTCAAGGACAGGCTCCAAAGTCACAAAAAAAACCCTGCCTCAGAAAGAAGTTAAGCTACTGTTTAAGAAAGTTCAGCTGTATTACAAAAATAAGACTTTACCTAGCCACCTGTATGCTTCTTAAAAACAGATAATGGGCCGGCTTATACCTCTCAAAAGTTCCAACACTTCTACAGACAGATGGAAATTACCCATCTAACTGGCCTACCTTATACAAGGCATTGTGGAACGTGCCCATCGCACACTTAAGTCTTATTTAATCAAACAAAAGGAGGGAATGGGAGCATCCTTACCCTCGGTGCCAAGAGTTACAATATCCATGGCACTCTTTACCCTTAATTTTCTAAACACCGACGCTCAGGGCCATACAGCGGCCAAGCGTCATACCTCAGAGGAGATGGTAAAATGGAAAGATGTCTTAACTGGTCTTTGGAGAGGCCCGGATCCTATTCTCATAAGATCCAGGGGAGCGATATGTGTTTTTCCACAGGATGAAGAGAATCCCCTGTGGATCCCGGAAAGACTCACCCGAAGAGCCTCTTTGGACCCTCAAAAGTCGGAACTCCACCCTCTCCCCGGGAGTTGAGAGCCGCTATTATCCAGATTAACTCCTGTCCTTGACGGAGGGACTGTCATCATGGATTGCTTCAGCTGTCTCCTATTTTAAGGAAATGGGTGGAGGTGGGATTGTTTGGTGCAGCCGTTTGCTGCGGATTGATGTTGCTTCTCTGGCTGGTCTGTAAGCTCAGGGCTCAAACTAAGAGAGACAAGGTGGTTATCGCCCAAGCGCTTGTAGCTTTGGAACAAGGAAGCAATAGGCCGCTGGCCAGACAGCTCTTGCACACCCGGAGCCTGGGCTCATTGCACAGGGTAGAGTGCCTGGCTTGAGCAGCCCATGAGGGATGCTGAGCATAGGCATCGCACAGAGTTGCCTATTATACAGGCTTCTCTGGGAGGTACGTTGTCCTGCATAAGGGTTGCCTGCCCTAGTCTCCCTTTCCCAGAAAAACGGCAGAGGACAGGTCGAGAGTGCTTCGGGTCAAGCTAACAGCCTAGTTGCGACTCCCGTACACAGTCTTAATATTTGATTGGGAAGGTACAACCTCTGCCTCTATCCCTCAACATATGGGTGACCTATTTGCTTGTAAAAATATAAAGCCTTATCATTAATTAATAAAAAAAGGGGGATCTGTAGGGAGCCGTCCCTGCATTCTCCATTACAAGATGGCGCCTGCATCCGGCAGGCACCGAATGTAAACAAGATTATTGCGCAGGCGCTGGGTAAATTTCCATTCCTTGATCTCTGCCTATTCCGTGGCGTCATATGGCCGGATGAGCTACAGCCAATCATGGGGTGACACGTCCGAGGCGGCGGTTGCCAGCCTTTATTAGGGGACGGGATTCTTGGCTCAGTGTCTCCGCTCTGGTAAGCTTATGCTCTCCTCTCAAGACGCATTAAAGCTTTCCTGCAGAAGGATCCGAGTGTCCTGCGTATGATTTCTTGCTGGCGAGAAATACAGAGCGGGCGCGGGACAGGCCCCCAACACCTATTTTAATTCCTGCCCCCATTCAAGTCAGTAGAGCTCGAGCTTTCCTCAGAGCTCCTGCCTGTGGACTGCTCTTCACTCAAAATTTTCATTCCAAAAGGACAGACCATTAGAACAATGAACCTGGGCTGGTGTGAGACATAATGTGGTAAACTGAGAGTTTTCAACAAACAATTCAACTAATGAAGGTCTCAGGTCCTGGAATCCAAGACATGAGAGATGTCGTGATGATTAATTAATTCTATGAAGCATCCCCAGCTTCTATATAATGAATGCACAAGTTTTCCATTGACACAAAGCTTTTCCTATGCTCTACACAAATTATGTATTAAAAAAATTAAGATTGATGCTAGCTGGTCCAAGTTCTCTTATTAACTTCAGACACTGAACATGCACATGTGCACACCCAGAGATGCCACTGTACACACAGCCAACTGCATCACTAGTCTTAAGACTATGCATTCACAAAGAAAAAGAATCAGCACAGACAACATCAATGGGAGCTCAATAAAGAATTATGTTGTCATTTAGTTTAAGTAGCCTTACATAATTCCTATTCTTTGAACTGGCTCTTTCCTGAATATGAGAAGTGGCCTTTGCCATAGGCCAGGGGCACAGTGTATTCCCCTGCTCATTAGGTATTCCATTAGCCCATTATGAGAGCTGACTTTCCTCTGCAACAGAGTTGTCCTTATTTTTATTATTATTATTTTTAATTTTTTTGGTTTTTCGAGACAGGGTTTCTCTGTGTAGCTTTGGAGCCTGTCCTGGCACTCGCTCTGGAGACCAGGCTGGCCTCGAACTCACAGAGATCTGCCTGCCTCTGCCTCCCAAGTGCTGGGATTAAAGGCGTGCGCCACCAACGCCCAGCCGGAGTTGCCTTTAGTGTCCCCCAAGTGTGTATGCAAAGATACTCAACTCAACACTGTGTAATATCAAAGAAATGGAATTAAAGATACAACTTCATACCTACTGAAACATGAAAACCAACAGCAATGACAATAAAAACACATCTGGCAACACCAAGCACTGATGAGCATGAGGAAGAACTGGAATGCTTCCTCACGGTAGGACTACCAAGCACGAAAGGGACTGAGAACACATGGTTTTATAAGACCCTTATAAACCATTCATTAACCAAATAACCTAGTAATCATGCCTCTGGGTGCTTACTCAAGTGAAACAAAACTATGTCACACAAAAGCCTGAATGCAGATGTGTAAGCAGCTCGACTCAGATCATCAGGGGCTGGAGAGATGGCTCAGCAGTTAGAACATTTACTGCTCCCACAGAGGGGCACAGGTTTGTTCCCAGCACCCACACTGGGCAGCAGCTCACAAACACCAGTTCCAGAAAATCTGAACCACTCTTCTGGTCTTCCTAAGTACCTGTATCATGTGGTACATAGAAACTCATGTGGGGGCATTCACGCCCACCCACCCTCACCCACCCACACTAAGATAACAACTAACAAAAACAACCCACTGTGGGTTGACTTGGGTGACTTTCAAACCCAGCAGCAAGCAGTGACTCACTCTGCTTTCACTCAACTGGCATTCTTCAGGGTCAGAGAACATCTCAGGGGCCACATGAGGCTAAGCACAGGGAGGGAAGATAGTGAGCATGGCAGTACTGTACTCGGGGTACAAAACAATACTGGCATAGCTACGCAAAAGAGAGGAGGTTAGGTGAGGGAACAGTGGAGTAGTTTGGTTCTGAACACAGTGAAGTAGATGTTTGCTTAGACCACAGAACTGTAAAGTAAAAGGAGTACAGTTCTATATAGAAACTTTACTAGCTGTAAATGAAAATTAAGATTAAAATGCACTTCCCTGACCCTTCTTCATGAAAACGTTTGAGAATAAAACACTATAGATGGATTTAGCTTTTTTTCAGCTCAGGCCATGTAAGACATAACACACTCTGCTGTAATGAAAGCAAGAGGTAGTAGAAAAACTCCTCACCCCCAAGGAAGATGGTTAAAGTTCCAACTTTCCCCAGGTTTAAAAAAAAAAAAAAGGTACTAACAATGTAATGAAAGTAGAGAATAGGGATTGAACTGGGTCAACAACAGCCACGTAAATGCTCTAGGTGGTTCACAGGTAGAGATGAAAGAGGGCTATGGAAAACACAGTCAAGACAGAGAATGGTGAGGAAAGACTTCAGATGGGCAAGAGAGTTGAGCTTCCATCAACAACAGAAACCTGGAGAACAATAGACACTCAAGGACAAAACAAAAACAAAACACCAGGACAGCAGAAATTGTACCAGGTTTGTGCTCATGTGCTAGCACCTAGAGCTCACAGTAGTCCTGTGAGGCAGATGTTACATGTTTTCCTGGTCACTAATGAGACCAATGGGCCACCTGGCCTAAATGACTTGCCAACATTCACATCATAAGCAATGGAGAATGCAGGGGGTCCTGAATCCACTGATGGGCAGAGTCAACAGTTTCAACTCCACCAAGCAGCCTCCAGGACAAGGGAAAATGGTTGCCTTTAAAGACCTGGATACCTAGAAAGACATCCACGGATAGCAACACACACAGAGCATCTCTATTACCCAGAGGTCAAGACCACGGGAAGGTGAAGGGAATAATAATAGCACTTGATCCCCAAGATGCATTCACTAACAAAGTAAAAATACATGCTTAGACTTTTACTAAGATAAGCATAGTATAAGATCTCTATTTTTAATTTTTTATGACTATTAATGAATAAGGAATTAAGGTATAAAATTACATCATAGCAAAGTGATCAACTCTGCCCAGTCATTTGCCAACTCCTGCCTTACAAAAGACAGGATGCACCAATCTGTCCAGTATTTGTTACCCAAGAAAAATCCACAACCATAAAATAACAGGACATCTTAGATTTAACCCATCAAGAGAAATGCAAATAAAAGATGTCATACAAAAACAAACAGGCAAGCAAACAACAACAACACCCCAAACCAGTATCGAACCCCAAGCAAGCTACCTTTTAGAGGATGTAAGTTCAGGTGTAGGTTGTAGCAGAATAGGACCAGAGGTACAGTAATTGAAATCTAAGTCCAATACCAATCAAGGCCCAAAGAAACTCAACAGAACCAAAAACTATTTCCAAAGAGAAATGTGAAAACTACTTGCCTAGAAGTTCCCAGGCAAGTCAGTCTACAGGAACTTAGTTACACCACACAAATGCACATCCCAGTCTGCCCATCTAAAGCAACTCTCTATCAAAACAATAACATCACAAATATTGAACACTGGATGAAGGTTCAGGAAACCTGGCAGATGCTTACTGATCCCTTCAATTTCCCTTCAGTGATGACACAAGTACCAAATGCCAATCCGTATTTGCCTTAAAGCAGGACAGTTCTGAAGTGCCTCCAGGTGCAACTTCACAAGCTTAGTAACTTAAACAAAAAAGCTAAAGTCAAATTGTAATAGGACTCCATTAATTTCATTATTTTATTAAACCCACTCCAAAGTTATGGAAACCAGACTGAAAATGTGACCCTACCCCACCCAGCTCCATCAAACACAGAGAGTCCTCGAGTATGTTTTCCAGATATTTTGCATCTGCACTCTAGGCCTGTTACTTTAGACATGCAGCCTCAGAGGCGGGTGCTGAAAACGCATGCACAGGAATGGGAAAAACTGCAACTGACCTTTTCTGGAAGCTGGGATTCAACCTCTTTCTTCAGTCTCCTCAGTAAAAAGGGTCTCAACACCTTGTGCAGACGCCTGATGATCAAGATAGTTTCTTCTTCATTTAAGTCCACCTACAAAACAGCCTTAGATGAATTCGTGAAGGAAGTTTCACACAGAGAAACTTTGTATTTCAATATGCTACTGAGATTTCACATGCTATAAAGCCGGGTTTATGAGAGCCTTCTACACCTCTAAATCCTCTTCCCACCTGCCTACCCCTTGGGAATAGAATGACCTCCAAATAGGTGTCTTTGCCTTAGAGTCTAGTTCTGTGGGAATGGGCCCACATTAGTAATATGAACAGCCCCAAACATAGACTATGGACAACAATAAGGGCTAACTTAAGAGTGACAGATGGGAAAAGGTAGCAACAGTTTGTGTGCTCCTACATCAGTGGAAGCCCTTGAGGTTTGTTTGCCCAGTGCAGAAATATACAAAGGGATGGGTGCTTGAAAATGAAAATGGGAAGAACTAGAGCAAGTGCTCTTTAAGCTAGGAGGGCTCCTGGCTCCTCCATCATCGCTCCTTTCCCTTTCTTGGCCCAAGTCTTTGTTCACCTTCCTTTGTTAGCCTCTAGGGGGCAGAATTAATTGACATTGCTTTCTCTAAATGGGCAAGTGAGTTAATGAGCAGCAAATGTACCTACCTACAAGGTACCTCAAGACAAAGGATTAAGAGTTCAAACATAGTTTCTCTAAAGCATTTTCGTGTGGCTTTTCATTCCTATAATCAAGGAAACGTCAATCAAAAGGGCATGTGTCCCTTCCGGGGATTTTTTTCCTTGCAATAGCCCAAGCTTGCCTTTCATGGGCTCAAAGAGAAGATGGTTAAAGGAATAATAATAACAGCAACAATAATAAAGATGATAATGATAATAATAATAATAATACATTTGAGAATAGCTACTCCAGGATTTAAGGAGTATTTATGTACAGATAAAAATGGAGGCTTACACTAAAACCTGAAAAAAAAATGTGTGGAAAATTAATACATTACACTCAAACTCTATGTGGAAGTATGTCTAAGGAGAGTCTTGTGTTTATAACAAGGAAAGATTTCTGCGTTCATATTGGATTGGTTGAGTTGGTTTGGTTATACTGATCAAGTCATTCTCACCCTCCCTGTGGCATGCTGTGGTTGAACACTATCAGTCTGGAAAAAGCTGGCAAAAGGCAAAGAGGCTGGGATGCCCCATATGAATCTAGATTCAGAGGAGAAAACATAATCCCAAATGAGACCAGATCCCATCCACTGACCAAAAAACATTGTAAACCACCTGTGAGGTTTCTGTGGCTCTTATATTCCAAGTTTTATGCCCTCTGCTTTCATTTTACCACCACACAGTGGAAAATATACACAAACACATACACACACATAGACTTACAGTCTCTCTCTCTCTCCCCCTCTCTCTCTTTCTCCCACACACACAGTCTCTCTCTCTCTCTCTCTCTCTCACACACACACATACATAAACACACACACACTTACAGTCTCTCACACACACATACACATAGACTTACAGACTCCCTCCCTCTCTCTCTCTCTCTCTCTCTCTCACACACACACACACACACACAAACACACACACACAGTCTCTCACACACACATACACATAGACTTACAGACTCCCTCCCTCTCTCTCTCTCTCTCTCTCTCACACACACACACACACACACAAACACACACACACAGTCTCTCACACACACATACACATAGACTTACAGACTCCCTCTCTCTCTCTCTCTCTCACACACACACACACAAACACACACACACAGTCTCTCACACACACATACACATAGACTTACAGACTCCCTCCCCCCCTCTCTCTCTCTCTCTCTCTCTCACACACACACACACACATACACACAAACACACACACTTACAGTCTCTCACACACACATACACATAGACTTACAGACTCCCTCCCTCCCTCCCTCCCTCCCTCCTTCTCTCTCTTCTCTCTCTCTCTCTCTCTCTCTCTCTCTCTCTCTCTCTCTCTCTCTCTCTCACACACACACACACACACACACACACACACAGTTTGACCAGTACCCTTTCGCCAGTCATGGCAAATGGAGCATTAAACCACTGCTCAAATGTGCTGCAACTCTTGAAGATTGTAGGGAGAAGGAAGTTGAGGAGGGCCCAGAGTTCAGGGAGCTTATTCTGTAGCGGGGTCCCAGTCAAAAGGATCCTTCTGGGGGCGACATAGTGTGTGTTCAAGACCTGAGTCAGCTTGCAATGGTGATTCTTCATTCGGTGGCCTTCATCCACAATCATGTATTTCCACCGAATCTGAAACACAAGAGGAAGAACCAGTGTGTAGTTAGTAAACAGAAATATAGTGGCTTCCAAATGGCGGGGTATGTGTGTGGGAAAACAAAGAATCCAATTTAGCACATGGATACAGAATGATATCTTTAAGAGAAAGGAATCCCAACCAATGGAGCCTTGCCCACGCCTGGCAGAATGTTAAAACAACAATGCTCCTCTCAGGACAAGTGATTCCAGTTCACCTTTAGAAAGAAAAAACCAGGCCCAGAGTGCAATGGGCACTCCTAAGTCTAGGCCTGGCCCCTTTCCACCCAACTGTCTTCTTGTTTCTGTGTCAAGACAGATCTTCCAGACTTTTGTGATCATGATACCCCTGTACATGTACAGCATGAACTTAAAGCCTCTTGCAGCAGGCATTAGTAACTGGTTTCTGGAAGATTTGGGTGTTGATATCCTGGCATTATGCTGACCCAGCCCAGATAACTGGCAGGGCAAGTACATGGGCATTCAGGCAGATACTTAAACAGCTCACAGTACCATGCACTGCATGTCTATATTGTGTGCTATGTGGCTGCATAAGGACTCTATACATGTGCAAGTTTTCCCTTTTAAGCAAGCGCCTCCACCTATTCTCTCTTTTTCCATTTCTGCTCCCAGTCGGCCAACACCTACACCTCCCTTCGATCCCTTTCCCAATAAACTCCCCATAGGTTTTGTTGAGTTTTGTGGCTCCTGTTTCATTGTCTGTAGCTGCACCAAACAACAGCAGTGAGGGCACTATCTCCTAGGCCCTCTTGCCTTCCTGCCTTCTTTCCTAATAGACCAGTGGTCTGCTACCTCTAGAGATGGCTCGGTGTTGGGTTGCTAACACTGGAAAGCTGGAATATTACACACAAAAATCTACACATTTAGTTTCTTAAAAAAAAAAAAAAACAATCTGGGTGTTGGTGGCGCATGCCTTTAATCCCAGTACTCAGGAGGCAGAGGCAGGAGGACCTCTGTGAGTTCGAGGCCAGCCTGGTCTCCAGAGCAAGTGCCAGGATAGACTCCAAAGCTATACAGAGAAACCCTGTCTCAAAAAACAAAAAACAAAACAAAACAAAAAAAACTAACAGGCCTCCTCAGTTCATGCATGTCCCTCACCTGCCAAAATGATCAAAGTCTTATTGGTAGAAATGCAGTGCCAAACTACCATCTTCCCCCTGGGCCAAACTTTGAACTAAACACAGCAAACTCCTCAACACGACTAATATCTAAAAAGGCAAGAGTGAGCATGGAATGATATTCCCAGAGGTCCTTTCCTATCTCATACCCTACCTTTCAGCCTCTTCAAGTTTACTGCTCAAAGGGAGAACTAGGAAGGTCATACCACTAAGCCTAGCCTTTGTCTACACCAGTGGTTCTCAAGCTTCCAAATGCCACGGCCCTTTAATAACTCATGTTGTGGTGACCCCAACCATAAAATTATTTTCGTTGCTACCTTATAAGTGTAATTTTGCTATTGCTATGAACTGTAATGTAAATATCTGATACTTCAGATGGCCCCAGGTGACCGCTGTAACAGGGTCGTTCCCTGTGAAAGGGGTTATGAACCACAGATTGAGAATCCCTGACCTACACAAAGATGGCATTGGTTAAAAAATAAAAATGTCTGCTGCTCAGATGTCTCTGGTTCTGGAGTGAGAGTCAGAGGAAGGAGACAAGCAAGTATGACATAATTCTCACCTCCTCATTAGAAGGACCAGTGAAGCCAGGGAAAAGAAAAAACAACAATCAGCCAAGTTGGGATATCCAGATAAAAGAAATTAGCAGCATCCCCTGCCCTGTATCTCTACCACTGCCAAGTGTGTAACAATGACCAAAGTTCTACAGACAACTTACCAACAGCAGTGAAAAAGAGGTCTACAGATAAAAATGCATCTAAGTAGATATTCTAAATTGACTCTCTTCTTCAGTTGGGCTTATGAAGCAGCAAGGAACCAGAGACCTTTGATTCTGCCACTGAGTATGTACTAATTAGGTCTTCTGCCTAGAGAAATTACCACCCCTTTCTGGAAAGCCATTTCTCCAGTAACAAATAAAAGCACGGCTTCTCGTTACCAGGCATCTCCAATGACTTTTGAAATACATATGCACAAGACACTAGATGATTTTTTTTTAGGGATCTCAAAGGCAAAAACACATTCCCACAGTAATATTTGGAGACACGTCATTTTTGACACTGCCAAATTCATCTCTCGGAGCATGAAGAACTAACTGGAAGGCGGAATTGCTGTCAGTGTCATCTCAATTATTAAATCTCCCCTGGGCATGAGTTTCCTTTATGTTATTTCCTATGATACCATGAAGGGAACTCACAGCTCCCAGAACAAAGGTTTAATGCAGAGATGGAACAAACCCCAGAAATAGGACTTCTGCTGAATTCTGACCATAACTTAGTTTCAGATTAGAGGTTTCCAATACACTACAGGGCAAAGAAAATTACCATGGGGGCGGGGATTAAGTTTTCATGATTTGTTCCAGGAAAGATGGTACGTTCATCCTTCTGCACGATCATATTAGGAGACAACATGAGATAAATGGGAAGAAAACCTTCCCATTTGTGGCTAAAGGACAACTTGAAACATACAAATGAGGAGCCAGGTAGGTCACAGAAGCAACTCTTTCTCAGCACCAAATAAAAAGCCCCAGGAACAGCCCTGAGTAATTTAAACAATAATTGTCCGTTATTTTACCAGGAAAAAAAAAACTGAAAACAGATAAAGCACACCAGCTTCAGCTTGGATAAATGCTCAGATGGAGGACACCATCTGGAGGGGTGCCTGCTTGCCTTCGGAGAGAGAGGCACAAGAGGAATGAAGCTGTGCTGACAATAACCCAGGGCAACAAAAACAATTATTTCTTTCCAAACACATTCAGGGCTGCTGGAGAGAAAAATCGCAAAAGGAACCCAGGTGAATTTTCTTAATAGATGTGGAACTGGGGTTGGAGAGAAGGCTGCTTTTTTAGGGGACCCATTTCTAGCATTCACAGAGAGGCTCACATCCTTCTCTAAGTCCAGTCCCAGGGGATCTAATGCCCCCTTTTGGCCTCCAAGGGCACTGTGCACATGTGTGTTTTGGGTAAAACACTCATACACACAAAATAAAAATAAAGGAAATTAAAAAAGAAAGAATGTGAACTCACTACAAATGGGCAGGGAGGAGCCTAGGATCAATCGATCAATCAATCAATCAATCAATCAATCAATCAATCAATCAATCAATCAATCTCCTCTCTCTCTGTCTCTCTCTGTGCCTCTCTGTCTCTATCTCCCCTCTCCCTTCCTCTCTGTCTCTGTCTCCCTCTCCTCTCTCTTCTCTCTCATTCTGTCTCAGACACACACACAACATTATATAAAGTATTAAATCCCATGACCAAGATTTCAGGAAAAAAAAATGAAGAAACCAGCCATCTAATGATCAAATTATACTATTGAGTACAATTGAGGGATACTTTACACTCTGGTAAGATGATCCACAATTAGAGATAAAAGAAAAAATTTTTTTGAAAAAAAATCATACCTTTGCAAGAATGTGCTTGTCTTTTATAATGTATTCATAAGTAGTCAGGAGGACATTGAATTTGCCACTCCGTAGCTGGGGAACAAGGGAGCGTCGCATGGCAGGGGTACCCTGAATGGAAAGAAAAATACATTGATTACCCACTGGAAGTACATAGGTGCTATTTCTCACTGTTCAGAGCTTAATGGAACCTAGACAGGTGACATGCACATAAATGTATTACCATATACTGCTCTATTATCCCTGAAGAAAGTGGTAGCTAAACCACACATATCTTGACCCTTTCCAGATCCTTTCAGGAAGGCTTCCCACTTAAGGCCGAAAAAGGAGAAGAGAGAAGGAAATTGCAGCAAGCTTGCAGTAGCAGGGAACCCGTTGCTTGGCTGAAAAGCTCCCTTTCTGTGGGAGCGTGCAGCAGGCAGCCCCAGCGCCCCAGTAATTGCCTGACTTTGCAGGAACATTCGGCACAGTAGCAGCCCACAGTGAGGCAGTCAGTAGCACACAGAAAGTGCGGTATTTGTCATTTGTATTACTCTCATCAGAAACCTCGCAATATGATAATTAACAATTTTCTTCTGCATTTCACTATCTGAAAGTAATTATGGTTTATTACAGTAATCTTCTTGGGATGATTAACTCTCACTGTTTAGTACATGATGTACATGACAAAACTTTACAACCAAATACAGTTCACAGATGTGCATATAGAATGAAGAAAAGAGGGCCCAATTTTTTTTTTTGCTTTTCCACATTTATATATAAATATTAAAGCTCCAAACCTTGTAAGAAATTTTCACCACAGAAGGAGCCCATTTGTCAAATTCATATGTCCAGTTAGACAGAGTCCTACAAAACAACAACAAAAAACACAGTAAACACACACATACCCATGTATATAAATTCAGTTAATAGAAAACTGTTACTTATTTTTAGCCCTTGCCTTAAACTGGGCTAAAAAATACAAAATACCCCAGATACATATTTATGCTAAAGGTATGGAGATAGGAGGTAAGCTGGAAATGAAGTGCCACAAAATGTGTTAATTCTACATTTCAAAACTCATAAAAAAACAATTCAAAACTGGACAACTATGTGTGGTACAAAACACCAGAGTTTTCCTGTGCTTCTGAAAACCAACAATCACTGATGCTTTGGGTTTGTCACAACTAGCCACGTAAGCTCCAAGAACTTCATATGGGGAAGAGAAATTACAAAACCATAAGAAACAGTAAGTAGGTCTATCAAAAAGAAGCAAGAGATACTGAATGATTTTTTTTAAACCCCAAAAGTGTAACCAAAATATCCAAGTCAGACCATGCAAATATAGGTCTAATGCAAAGGGCATGTAAATATTATGGAGGCAGATAAGTCAGAGCCTTCTTTTGAAAAAAAAAAAAATGGAAGGAAATACAAAATCAACAGCCTTGTTCTTCCTGAAGGTCTGAGTTGTCTCAGGACTGCAATCCATGACAAGATCTCAGTGAGTAAAGTGTCACCCTGACACGCATGCATAGAAGCACTTCACTCCCAGGGAGGGTGGCTCAAAGATTGTTGGGTAAAGACCAGCCGGAGCCACCAGTGGGCGAGGACTTGGGGCTGTGCTAGAAACAGCAAAGACTGTCCTTCTGGAGCAACGAGCCATTGAAACGCCATGTGTACATACAAAGTTTACTTTGATGCAGAGATCACAGCAATGATTTTAAAGATACAATAAGGAAGGTGTACAAGTGTAAGTACATCAAGGAAAATAGCTCTAAAAATGCTCTCACTTTTCCCTTCAAAAAGCTACTTACTCGGACCCATTCTACATCAGCCGTTCTCAACCTCTGGGTCATGAGCCCTTTGGGCAATGGGGTCACATAATCAGATATCCAGCATATCACCACCATTCCTAATAGCAAAATTACAGTTCCAAAGTAGCAATGAAATAACTTTATGGTGTGGGGGGGTCACCACAGCATGAGGGTCTAAAGGGTATTAAAGGGTCTTAGCACGAGGAAGGTTGAGATTGCTCTACAGGGTGTAAAATGTTAATGGCCAATAAGAATGACTACATAGACGTACTTTACTAGCCAGCCAAAAGGCTGCAGTGGGATGGGTGGGCTTGGGTGGAAAATTAAAACCAATATTCAGATTATGTATTCCTGGTATTCCAAAACGATACTACTTTTCTATCTGAAATGGGAAACAAGGGCGAGCCACTGATAGGGCAATCTCCAACATAGAGAGTGATGACTGTGGAATAAATTACTGTACTTACGAGAGGGGAACAATGATGAGATAGGGGCCATTGAGTCTTTTGTGCTCCATCAGATATGTGATGAGTGCAATGGTCTGGATGGTCTTGCCTAGCCCCATTTCATCAGCTAAGATTCCATTCAAATTGTTATTATACAGGGAAACCATCCATTCCAGGCCCTGGAGCTGAAATGAAGAGTAATTGTTTCAATTATCCAAGATCTGCACAGGTAATTAATACTAATACAACTCAAGTGAGGCTGTGACTTCTTAACTTCTCCATGCTGTATGCTGAGTTTCCCACAGTAGCAAAGTGGGGGAGGCACCAACGCAAAAGGAATTTAAAAGATGAGCCTGTAATCGCCCCTGCTGCTTGGCAGGTGCTCGGTGTTAATCAGATTTAGAAAGGATGGGCTATAGCGCACTGGTGGGATTTGAAGCAGCTTTGTTGCTCATCCATACTTAACATTTCACAGTAGATGACATTCTAGAATTATTATAAATGAAGAAAACCCAAACCAAAATCTATTCCAACCACTCCAAGAACAAAAAAACCAATTCGAGGATTAAAGACAAACCAGAAGGCTGAGCTGGCACACAGACCACTGATCATCAGAAACCTCTTTCTGGATCATGAACAGCCTGCCCCAGGGTGCCATCCCTGATGCAGGAAGCCTGTGACCAGGGAGCCAAGGCCACTCGGCTGGCCTCCAGAAGGACATTTCTCTTCCTGGCAAAGAAAGGCCCCAGGCAGCACACAGAAACTCTGCACTGTGGGCACTTTGAGAAGGCAGCTCCCTGGAAGCTGGCTGCCTGGAAGATGGACAATGCATTTTCTAAGCATGGAAGCAGTGCACCCAAGTCCCAGCTTTAGATTCTCATTTAAGCACAAAAGAAGAATGAGGTGAGAACATGGATTATCACTATCATAATGCAATGCTGGGTTTAAATGACAGCATCAATCATATGTAACATAAGTATACATATGTGTATACACACACACATACACACGGTACAGTCAAGTTAACTTGCTAATTAAGTTATGCTGAGAAAACATTATGACCTTGCACTTAAAATGTTTAAACAACTCTTCTTCACACAGGATCATACAAGGAACTACAGCAGATGGATGCCAAGGTAGACTCACAGTCCCTTCAGAAGCTTGTGTCAGGGAGGAAGCAGTGAACACTCTCTGGATCAAGTAGCCCAATGTGATGGAGGGGCATACACTTGTACTGATGACAGTTTTCCTGAGGGAAGCACCATGACCGTCTGAAGATTCTCCTAAGACAAAGGGGACCTTGTGCAAGACCTAAGTCATCTTAAAAGTTTGTAGGACAGCAACACAAAGAGAGAAGAGAAACAGAAAAGCCCGGAGAGAGAAGGGGTAAACAGGGAGAAGGAGGAGACAAAAGGGCCAAGTGGGGGAAGAGATTCAACCACAACAAAGGAGGCCAGGTGATGGCCAAGGCCCAGCCCAGCACTTGGGAGCCAAGGCAAGAGAATCAGGAGTTCACAAGGTTATCCTTGACTATGGAGTAAGTTCTGTCTGACCTGGGCTATATGAGAACCTGTCTTAAAGCAAAGTGTGTACAAAGCTGCCATAATATAACCATGGCTCTGTAGGCTAAATCTAAAAACCAAGTTAAAAGAGAGAGAGGGGTAAAGGGGACAGGATGGAAACCACAATGGTAGGAAAGACGAGCTGTTTGCTATCTGACCACCAGCTTTGGGGAAGTCAGCTAAATGCCAGAAACATTGGTAAGAAGGGAGAGAGGGGGAGGGGGAGGGTAAAGGGACGAAGACAGGGAGAGAGGAAGGGGAAGGGAGGAAGAGGTAGAGGGAGAGAGGGGGAAAGGGAAGGGGAAAGGAGGGAGAGGGGAAGGAAGGAGGTGAGAAGGGGAAGAGATGGAGAGAAGAGAGGAGGAAAGAGAGAGGGGTAGGAGGAGGAGGGGGGATCTCAGATAAAAGAAAAGCAAAACCAGAGGCAGGGGAGGAGCTTAGAATCTCACAAAGCATGTGGAAAGACACTTGTGCTCTCCTGGGCTGTAGAATGTGGGAAGGAGATGAATCAGAGCAGGGTTCTCTAGAAGGCAGCAGGAAGGCTGTAGCTAGCTAGCTCTGGCTGCCAAGGTGAAACGTGTCAGGCAGGGAGTCACAGGAAGCTTGCCTGGGACCACCTATGAACTTGCTGTGAGAAACAGAAATCATAAAGCAGGCAGGATTGCTCAGACTGCAGGAGAGGAGTTTTCCTGTCAAAAGCCCAGAAGGAAAGGAAGGGTGCACTTCATCCCAAGGAGTGGACAGAGCCCAGCCAGGGGGTGGGGAGTGCACAGGAATTCACATCTGGAAGTAGGAGGGGCTAGATTTGATAGGGGGGCATGAAGACTGCTAACAAAGGTGAGGAATGGCAAGAGGAAAGCAGTATGGCATTTACATCTATTTATGAGGGCCATCTGGGCGCTTCCTGCCAAGACTGAATTCAGTTCCTGGAACCCACATGGTGAAAGGAGAGAAGCAACTTCTACAGGTTGCCCTCTGACCTCCATGAGCAGGATGTGACAGACAGACACACACGTGTACACACACACACACACACACACACACACACACACACAGTAGCAAAAGTGTATATATATATATATATATATATATATATATATATATATATATATAGAAATGGATCTGCCATACCAAATACAGCAAAAGGTCCACTGACGAGATATCAAGTAGGTCAAATGAGATTAAAAAGAATACCCTGACCTCATAAAAGGGGGGTGGTGTGGCCTTACAGGGCAGTGATTTTCAAGGTATGTTTCAAGAGCTCCAGGGAAAGACTTTCCCAAGACAATCCGAGAGATGAAAATGGTTTCAGTAATGCTACCCCGGCATTGCTTGTCATTCTTCCGCTTTTGCCATCAGTCCAGACAGGGCCCATGGAATGATGGGAGGCAGTGGCTGACCTCAGGGACTTTGAGATGATTGCTTCTACAAATGATATTAGTAAGGGGTAATATAAAAGGGAACCAGGCAGTGGTAGAGAAAGATCTTTGAGAACTTCGGATTCCAACCTTCCAACCGTGCTTAAAAAGTTACTTTTCTATAGGATGCTAATGTCCACAATGGAGAACATTTATCTCCCCTGTCCTCAATAAGAAGGTAGGTGCTGTGGATGGACAGAGAGGAGTCACTGCCGAGGTGATTTTGCAGCTGGCCTGAGACGGTCAACTAACCCTCACCAGCATCCACATTTGGGATACTAAATTACAATAGTTTAGTCCTAGCAAATGGTATCACCTGCATTTATCTGACCACGAAAGGTTACTATCTTATTTTAGCTTTTAATTTTTGAGGAAGTAACTCATGGAACAAATGTTTCAAGGAACACATTTCAGGTAACCAGGTAGAGAAGTTAGAGCGAGAAGACAAGACATGTCCTGGAATTGAACAGGTCAAAGGAAGCACCTGGCACATTTACAGCCTGGTTTTTAACCAAAGCAAGGAGGTGGGGGAGGTCAACAACTTAATTGTTCCTTAAGAAAGAGGTATATGTGTAGGAGATTGCACTCCGGACCCCTACCATCCCACTATCGCTACAACTAAAGCTGAAGTAATACTGCATTTACTTCAGGTTCCCTGCCTAATGGAATCAGGCTGCTTTTTTTCTCTTTTTGCAAAGAATCACAGTGAAACTGGTCCAAATGTTAAGCTAGCATTTCTTTCAAAATCCATGCCAGGGTGACAAAAACAAACCCAGTGTAGCTGCAATGTTGAGCACAGTGCTCTGAAGGAAGCCCTGTGAAGAGTCGGGGGTTGGGGGTGGCGGGGGATCCTTCCATATTATAAGGTATTCAACCCAGAATGTCTTCCTGTCTTTAGAACCTCTTCCTAAGCTGACTACAGCTCCTAAAGTGGAGCACACACATTTGGGGATGACAGGTATGCACAACCAAGGCTTGCTATGGGGCCACAAACACACCGGTTACCTGGTAATGCTTTAGGGTCCCATTAATGAGGAGGGCAGACTGCTTCTCTACCCTCTCGGAGATGGCATGGGCCACCGTGTAGTAGGACTGCGACCCTCTGGCACTGTACTGCATGCTGTATTCATCGTCCACATCCTGTTTCGCAGTCCTGAAGAAGACAAAGTAGAAAGTCCATGGAGCTATTTGAATCTGAGTTCTGTCACGAGAAATGACTTGAGAGCCTAAAAGTGCTGCTGTGGGTTATTACCTGCCCTGCAGTTAAAAACATTCTTTGTAAAGTTCACAGAAACTGAGAAGGGTCATCCTCATCGTATCAGCTCCACATCATACATGTGAAGAACTTGTAACTCACAGAGGTTACCTTGAGGGTCCCAAAAGGGGCCCTGACCTTCAGAAACCAACCTGCACAGCTGGAGATCAGCCCTTTGCCAATGAAGCTGTCCTGGGTGTCCTTTGGATGCAAAGATAAATCCCATCCATAGGAAACTAGGAAAGCTTGGAGGACAAGTAGGAGAGGACTGAAGAGGATATTGGAGGGGAAGGACAAGATAAAGGGTTTCCTTCTCCCACTATGCCTCGTGGGGGTCTTTTACCCAATGCACATGGAAGAGCCACTGCCCATTCTTTTTTTTTTAAATTTATTATGATTACAGCATTCTTAAGATTTACTTATTAGGTATACAGTGTTCTGCCAGAAAGAGGGTACCAGATTTCATTATTGTAAGCCACCATGTGGTTGCTGGGAATTGAACTCAGGACCTCTGGCAGAGCAGCTAGTGTTCTTAACCTCTGGCCACTGCCCATTCTTAAAAGTGTCACTGAAAAACCATGGGTTCAGTGGAAAGCAAAGGCTCCTAAAGTGGGGCAAAGAACCTGGGAAGAGAAAAACAGATCAGAACACCCATTTCTTCTTGTTGGAAAGTCTCATCATTTGAATGCCCTCTTTTGTCTCCTATTTCAGAACAATGCTCCAATAATAATAGCCACACAAGCAATGAGGTGTGTGGATCACTATCAGGGGATGGGCTGGAATGGGGCCAGATATGGTGCCTGGCACCCAGACAGCAGAAGCTGAAGATAAATTTGGACCTGGGCAGAGTGGACAGCTGATGAAGCTATGACAGCCAGAATGACAAAAGAATGGTATTCACCCTTGGTCTTTCTGGGTATGTTGATGGCTTTGAAGGAAGAAGGGAAGGCAAGCAATCCCCCCCACACACACACACACAGTGGGGGACTATGTAAGTTTGATTAGTCTAATCTGGAATAGAAGTACAAATGACAGGCATGAAGTCAAGAAAAGAACCTGAGCAGGAGATAGGATGCTGGAGTCAAGGGAGGGAGGGAGGGAGGGAGGGAGGAGGGAGGGAGGGAGGGAGGGACGGATGAAGGGGAGCAACACAAAGCCCTTGACCAGAGGAGTCCAGAGCTCAGAAATGTCCTGTGAGAAGCTGAGGGGACACTCTCGTTGGAGTGTGAGTATGAAGTCTGTTCCTGTCTTTAAACAGGACTTTTACACAGAAAACTCACACCGCATGAACCTCCAACACTGTACTTGTAATTAAAAACTCTGAGGGCCACATACTCAATGATCTGCTTGGCGTCCTTTTCGGAAACTTCTTCACTGTTTGGATCCAGCAGTATCTTCTCCTCCGTTTCCTGCCTACTGGACTCTTCTTCTTCATCCTGGAGGAAGAACAGAGATACAACAAGGCCTATATTTTAACAACAACGTTCCATGATTTCCGCGTTTTATAAAGAGAATAAATAGTATTTTACTTCACAAATGAAGCAAGTAAATCCAATTAAAGGAGGAAATAAATTTAACAACTGCTTAAACCAAGTAATTCACCATTTCATTGCTGAATGAGAGAGAACAGGAGATGCTCCTAAGACCCGTACTCCCAAGAAAAGTGTGTGAAAAATCATACCAGGAAGGCATGTAATTATTTGGTCAATCAAAGCAGATATACAGACCATAGCTCTGTTTTATAATTCAATATTCCTCTCTCCAAAAGCAGGTATCAAAGACTTGGCATCCTCCCCAGGATGCCCTTTTTAGTGATGATGAGGGACTCTGTGGTCCCCATGACTGTAGAGGATCTGACTTGCTAAGCGTGCTGCTTTCTGAGGCTGCTTCACACCACACAACCCTGAGTGTTCAGACAAAAGCATCATTCCCTTGGCAAAGAATGTCATCGCCTCCCTACCTGTTGGAAACATCACTAAATATTCATTATGTACTAACCTGACACTCAAAGCCAGTCTAAAGGTGAACATGTGTTTCCTAGCAATTGACTGAAAAATGGACACACATGACAAGTATCAATAGTGACACAAGTCAATGACACCAGATCACTAGGAAGTGCCTCCTAGAAATGAGGTGCTAAAAGTCACTCACTGGCTGGTGGCCTGGGGCTCTTGTCACTTGGTCAGCGGAGTGCATCTCTTCTCAGCTGTCAGAAGGTGTCTGCAGCTGTCAACATCTGGGCAGCAAGGGCTGCCTAAACTGCCCACTGTATCTTATCTTTATACTGCCAGGCTCTTCCTCAGAAAGAAAAACCTTCTAACAGATCATTTATGGACCTATTCACTCAAGTAAGAGAGAGAGACAGAGAGAGAGAGAGAGAGAGAGAGAGAGAGAGAGAGAGAGAGAGAGAGAGAGAGAGAGAGAGAATATCTAGGAGATATTATCATGCCACAAAAGTATTTGCTCTTTTTTTGTATTTGCTTTTTAATGGTTATGTTTTTTCAAATGGAATTTTTATTGTTTTCTAAAAGCAATAAATGTTCATGGTATATTAATTTAGAAAGCAAAGATTCAAACTACAGAAGGAAAATGACCATTGCCTTAAAACCCTCGCCAGTTATTAGGCAAGGCTGTGTCAGCAGCTGCCTGGCATCTATCTGTGGCATGCTGCACTAGTGTCCTAACCAGACTTAATGACTGTACCAGCCAGATTCAAGCAAAGGATATAAAATCACTTAATCTTTTTTATTTGTACTAATCAGTCATGCCAGAATTAACCTATCAAATACCCTTACTATTTCTTAATCTCTAGTGAAAGTATCCAAAATTCTCATTTCATTCTACACATGTTAAGTATTCCTTCCAAGAAACAGAAAAATATATTTCCTTTTGAGTATCCAGTATATCCAAGAATTCAAAATTAACAGTCACATTTAAAGGGAAGTCCAGATGAACATTAAAGTCTTTATGCTTGCCCATATTGCCTTTTCCATTTCAGGCACCAGACTCAAATCTTCTAATGAACTCCAAGGCTTGGAAGACTTCAGAAGTTCTTGGCCAGTTAGCTCTTATTCAGACCACTTGGGGATAAGGAACTGCCTTTCCCCAAGAAATCCATCTTCAAAATTCTGCCCCCAAAACCTTTGTACCATCTCTAGTCCAACAATAGCTGCTCTCCTTGGTTCTAAATGAATTTAGGATTTGTCAAGATGTCTCACCAGTCAGGGACTATCACTACAGTCACTAGGCACACACCACCAGAACCTATCCAGACACTTTGACCCAGTCATGACCTGAAAACAAACCCAGGGGGTAGGGAATGGAGGCTTTGGGGGCTGAGCCCACATTTGTGAAGAGACACTTCTTCGTCCTTAAGCTTTCAAGTCAGTGAACCCCCAAAAGAGATAGAAGTCCACATACCTCTTCCTCATAATCAGAGTCACTCTCTTCGCTGTCAGATCTGGGAGCAACTTCATACCTAGGGACAAGCAGAGGAGAGGAGGGGGCTGATCTTTGAGTTATAAACACAGGCATTCGTGACTTAACTGCAGCACCCTACTTATAAGAGACCAAAACAGATACAAAACTTCACCATTTCTTTGCAAATGCTACACAGGTTTTGTTTGGGAAGTTTGGGAATCTTATAAAGAATGCCACACCCACCCTTTGTCAAAGAAGCCCTAAGCACCCCCATGTTTCTACATCATACCCAGGATTCATCTCCAGCCAGGCATCCAACTGACTTGCTTTGGGTGCTTCAGGACCAAAGAGGACCTTGCCAGTTTCTGTGTGCGTCACTTTGACGGGCAGGTCACTCATCTGGCTGCTTTCATCAATGGGCTAGAAAGAGCAAAAAGAAGTCAAGTAAGCCGGGGATGTTAGGAGGCTCTCTCACGTCTGTGATGGGTATTTCTCAGGCTCTTGGTTGTTTAGTATCTGAAATGTCTTTCTGTGTTTCATCATTGTAGTGCCTAATGTGTCTTGGTGGGCAGAGAGAGATCACCACTCACTGGAAGCTAAGGTAGAAGGGTCACAAGTTAAAGGCCAGCCTAGGCTGCACGCTGAGACCCTGTCTCCAAAAGATCCCGGGCTTTGGCTGTGACTTAATAGTGCAGCACTTATCTAGCATGTGAATTTGATCTCAATGAAAATCTGAACACACTGGCCTCTCTGGTATCCAAGGCACAGGTACAACGCCTTGGCTTTTCTAATTGGCTGTATTTGTCAAGACTGAGTTAGAAGATACAGAAATTCAAGGAAACTAGGGTGCAGGCATACTGACAGAAGGCCAGTCAAGGAGGCAGCAATGCTAGTGGAATGGCATTGGCTGTGCCAAGCTCCTCCCTGCTCCAAATAGCAGCCACGTCTTTATTAGTCCAGTTGTACAGGATAATATAAAGTTAGGTTAGAGCACTATTATTCTCCAGGTAGCCCTTATCCTGTTACACACTGAACACTTCTAACCCCAAAACGCAAAATTTAAAACTTCCTGAGCGTGGACATGATGGCGTAAGTGAAAAATACTATAACTGGCACCGTGGGAAGGGCTATCCATAGTTAGTCAAAACACAAGCATACTAAAGTAATAAATAAAGTCCCCTTCAGACTATGCATTAAGGCCTACCTGAAAAAGAAAAGTAAGATATATATGAACCAAAGATGCAGTGTATGCTTAGACTTAGGTTCTATCCCCAAGGTATCTCATATATATCTAAGTACCCCATGGTCCAAGCCCCAAACCCACAACCTGAGACACTTCTAGCTGCAAGCATTTAGGCCAAGGGATACTTGCCCTGGAACAAAGTCTGTTCTCATTTCAGGCAAGCAAAGCTGATTCAGGTCATTTAAAACTAATAGTTCCCCAATCCTTCACCTACCACTCCCAGGGGAACAATTGCTGTAAGCTGTGGTTTTGGATAGAACAATGAAGTGTAGCCCATCTACCACCCAACAATGTTCTTTATCTGAAATCAACTCCCCGGAATGGTTCTAATTCAACCATTGGAATTGTGTGTATGATAAACAAACGAACCAGAAAAACAAAAACAACAACAACAAAAAACCCCTGCCTATCTGAAATCTGAAGAACCGACAAAGAAAAAGATGAAGTTCATTACCAGACTCTACAAAATAAAATGGCTTGCTCAGAAAATTAAGTTATGTGAAACTGCAGAGGTTATAGATAACGTGCCCCAGGGAATAAACTGTCTTAAAGGGGCTGGAAATGGAGCAACCCTATGCAAATGGATGCTTCTAATTGTAGGGTGACCGACTTCTAGGAGCAGGGCCCTGGGTAAGACATTTGGAAACGCTTCATTTGTGTGTGCATTCCACTATTTCCTGAAGAGTAGTGAAATGGACTATTTAGGCAATTCATTACTTCAAAGAATTTTCCCTAAATTACTCTTAATTAGTTTTGCAGTCAAATAGATACATGCAACACTATTGGTGCAATTAAGATTGTCATATAATTTATTCCAATTAAGCAAAAAATGATAAGGAAAAACAGTGGGTTGATGTTACTTTCTATATCTTAGAGAAAATACCCTCAAAGAAACCCAAACCCCAGTAGTTCTCTCCTTCTATTCCCTCAACAAAGCACCATCAGAATTAGAACAAATATCAGTGGCTATTCACAAAGATAACTTTAAAAGCAAAGGCTTGCCCCAGCCTGTCAGTTTTCTTCACTCCTACATTGGCTAAAGCAATCGTTCTGAGTAGCAGTGCTTTGCATAGCAACAGATTCTTCCTCATTAATGTAAAAGGTCATCTACACACTTGAGAGGAAAAGAAGGGAAATCCAGCATTTGCTACCATTTCCCTGGAAAAAAACCATATCTTGTTATCGTGGGCTATTATAATACAGTGTGCTTTATCGCTAATGTTGCACCTCAGAGAAAATTGGAAATCACTGTGAGTGGAATTAGAATCCTGGCAAAAGGACAGAATGAACCCAGAAGAGAAGAAAGAACATTATTTTAGAAAAACTAAGATGCCCATTTGCAAACTTCAGCCAGCAGAACTCACACATGTTAAAAAAAAGACATATGTCACAGGCCCAAGATCAGAATTTAATTTCCACACAAGATAAAGAGCTGAGAGGACAAGAAGGTGTTCAGTCACCCTGGGTACCTGGGAACTGCAGATGATGAGCAGCCTTCTCAGAGAAGGCTGGGGTCCTGTAAGCCGTTGTTGCTTCTAAGTGCTGTGACACAGCAGCCACCCTGGTAACATACTGTGAAGGATTTCTCACACAATAACTTTTACCCCGGTCTCTTCCTGCCCTGTGATGGCTTAGAGTTGCTAGGTCAACATTCAATTCTAAAAGGTTTCTGCATATCAGTAGTTTAACCTTTCTTCCTGCATCTGGCCAGAGAAACTCACATGGAACTCATGTGCCCAGTGATTCCAGAATGAAATGGGCAATCTCCCCATCACAGGATGCTCTAAGCAGTCTTATCAGTGTCCGCAAATGAAGGTTGTTCAAAACAAACTCTCTGGTCTGGTACTTCTTCATTGAATTACTGGACAGACACTTCAGAGCTCAGGAGAATATCAGAAATGCTAGGATATACAATTAAAGACAATGCCTGGGTAGCTCCACATACAATCTATATTATATGCCTACAGAAATACCCAAGAAAAATCCAGAATATATGAGCTTTTTGGCTTATGTATATTTGTGATTTCAAATTAGTAATAAACTAGGGATTGGCCTGCATTTTATGACTCTGTATTACTTACTTGCCACATATAATCACCAAATCCCTTTAGCCTTTACACCTTCGACACAGTCATGATATGTGTTTCTTTGTATATAAAATGGTATACAAGAGACTATCAGTTGATCAGGAATCTTGAGACAGTGTTATTCTAATTTTCTACCAAGTTAATGGCCAGTAGTTTGAAGGAAGATGCTCTTAATCTCTCTCAGTCTCTGCCTCCCTGTGTGTGTGTGTGTGTGTGTGTGTGTGTGTGTGTGTGTGTGTGTGTGTGTACATGCATGTGCTCATTCATGTGTATGAGTGCAGACATATGTGTGGAGGACAGATGACACTCTTGGGGGGGGTCAGATCTCTTCTGTCACTTTGCCTGAGAAAAGGCCTCATGTTGTTTGGCTCTAAGAGTTTGTGGCTAGCTGGTCCTCAAGCCTCCAGGGGTTCCCCTGCCTTTGCCTCCCACCTCACTGCAGATACACTATGGCTACAGACACATGCTGCCACATGCAGCTTTACATGGGTTCCATGAATTCTAACTTGTCCTCACACTTGCACAGCAAGAGCTCTACCCACCATGCCATCTCCGCAGCCACCGATGTACTGTTTCTACTTTTAGAGAATAAGTAAGGGGCTGGGAGATGCTTCAGTAGTTCAAAGCACTTGCTGCTCTTGCAAAAGACCCAAGTTTGTTTTCAGGCATCCAGAGGCTCACAATTGCCTATAACCCCAGATCCAGGGAAAAGACACCCTCCTCTAGCATCTATGAGCACTTCCCCAGCACCCCCCCCCCACATATACACATGCAAAAGGACAAATAGGCAGAGATACACATACATAGTCAAATACATGTGAATATAACTTTTTAATAAAAATGAGTGGCTCAGAGTAAATAAAGCTAGTGTACACAGAGAATGGTGCAACAGGGTATGTCTGACTCCCCTAGAAGAACATAAGAGCCAATGGGTGCCATGTCCCTTACCTCTCCATCGGGTCCCAGGGCAGACTCCCCTCCCTCTGCATTCTCTTCAGCCTTCTGCAAAACAACAATGTCAAGTGTTATGTATACATCAAGAATACAGGACAGCAATTTACAGCAACTATTTCATTACCATGGCCCATCCTCTCAAAAAGCACACATGTGAATGTCTTCCGTTTTTGTTTCTCTTTGTTGAGACAAAACAGGCACTGTATTAACAACTTGTAAAGTCATTTAAAGCCAGATGTGATTCAAGGCTGGCCCACTAGAGATCTGTTGATCATATCTTTAGAGACCTTTAGAGAGCCTAAGACATGGCACCATCAAGACAGAAGGCAGAATCAGAAACATTTTCTCATGTTTGGCACTGAAAGCAAATCCTGACATAATTAGTTCGACTTTCCTATTCCCTAAGCAAGTTTTCCTGAGCAATGAAGAGCAGCATTCTAAAAATGTCCATCAACAATAAGCAGCACAACTGCTCCTCAGTCATAAAAATGCAAAACAAAACAAAATTCTGTGAGTTCCCTGGGTGGTTTCCATTCTACCTAATTGGCTTTCATAATATATAGTATTTCCACAGTGTGAATATGGGGAAATCGATGTGTATCCACTGTGTTCTCATGAAAAATTCCATCATTTCCCATTGTTTAAATATTCCAGTGTCTTCGTCCACTAACCTCTATGTGCCTCAAAGACAAGGAAATGAGAAATTAGGATGATGTCACAGTACACACAGACCCAAGTCTCGTGTGATATACACAAAATGGTAAAAAAAATGTCTTCCATTTACAACACCAGACAAGTAAAATAGTTTATGTACAGATTCTCTATTTTAAAATTATTACTAATTCTACGTAATGAAATATGGGAGAGAAAAGCTGCAGCCATGTGCTTTACTAAGGATACTTAGTAAAAGTACACTTAGGAAAACAAGCTTTCTATTCTATGACTCTTTTAGTTAGTTGAAAAATATACGATAATGGGGAATTAAAATTAACTCTCCTAGCTTACTTAAGACACTCATTCTATGAAAATAATTAGTTTCTTAACAAAGCAACTTTACTGAAGATGTTTTTTCCACACTGAAGAAGACCCATAAATGTATGACTTTTTAAAATTCTTTTCAATATAATTTATAAATTTTTTACCAAGATACACTATCTGTGTCCTTCTCTCTCTGTCTCTCTCTCTGTCTCTGTCTGTCTGTCTGTCTGTCTGTCTGTCTGTCTGTCTCTCTCTCTCTCTCACACAGACAGACAGACAGACAGACAGAGACACACACACACACACACACACACACACACACACACACACACACACCCTGACAGAGAGAGAGAGAGATAGAGAACAGAGATAGACAGACAGCAGTGGGGCGATGATAAAGCATAAACAATGGAGTTACTACCAAAGATTAGGAAAAGAAAGACTTCCACATTAGGCTTGCCCAAGACTTGTCTTTTCAATTGTTTGGACTAGTGGAGGAAGTATGTGCAGGCTCAGAGGACTGATACCCAGAATCACACGTTTGGGCTCCCCAGCTATCCTGGCGAGGCACTCCAACAATGGCGGAAACCTTGTGTTCAGAAGAGAAACCAGCTTGCTACCAGCCACTAAAGGTTCCATTTTTGGAACTCTCAAGCACTATGCTCCAGAGATGGTTTTAATTAATGAGAGAAAGTCAATTAATCCCACCATTCTTTCCATACAAACCAGAAATAAGCTACAAATTTGGCCAACAAAGAAAATCAAATGAGACAATGAAAAAGCCAATTTGAAAGAGCTAGCGAGTGGAACTGGATCACCATTTCAATAAATAGCACATTAAAAAGCTTGAAGCACCAGAAATGAATAGAATCAAAACTATTCCACAGCATACTCTCTTATGAATATACTATGAGCTAGCCAGAGCTTTATCTAAAAACTGCCTCATAATCAGAGCCTTTTATTGCTTAAAGTTCTCCAAACTATCTATTTTTAATCAAGAATCAAAGTATTATTAGAAGGCCATCCATCCTGGGTTCTGGGATTGGATGAGTAGCCTGTCAATCACATTTCTGACCTTAGCTATGTAACCTAGAGCAAATAAACTTCTCTTTGCCATAGTTTTTGCTGTAATACCACTGTTTCATCCTGCTCATTCCAGAGGTCACCAGGTCCATGACAAAAACACTTCCATAGTGCAGGATCGTGAATGGTAGGTCAGAAGCCACTGTTATGCCTATAATTAAACTGACCATGGCACTGTCTGAAAATTGCTTCCTAAGGCTACAAGGTCAGGAGCTTCTGTTTGTTCAAGGAGGATTTGTGCCTACAGGGGTGCTTAGCACTTAGGAATCACTAAATGAGCATTTAGCAGACAAAAAAGTGAACCAATCACCATTGTGAGCAATGTGTTTCACTTAGGATCTATTCAATGAATAATATTATTCATAGTATTATTGTTTATTATTGTTGCTGTTGTTTTACTATTATTATTGCTAGCATTATTGCAATTGGGAGCCAAAATATTTTCCAAGTCATAAAATGGTTAAGAACACGATATAGATTCATCATTGAACTAGGGTCCTGTGTCAGCTCTCTCACTCCCACCCTGTCCTTAGACCCAATCCTGCCACATGATTTTAAGACATGGAAGCCAGGTGGCAGTGTACTCTACAAAGAGAGATGCCAGCCCCTCCCATCACATTCTGGGCTTTTAATGTCTAATTGGTGCACTTTCAGAAATTCATATCCTCAAACCAAACTCATGTTTTAAGGTCAACACAGACAACAAAACCAAAATTCCTTCCCCTTTTCACTAAATACACAGGAGGCTGTGACTTTTGCTTCTGTTGGAACTGACTTTGGACAGTCTCTGGGCCCAGGTGAGACAGCTTGATGCAAATGTGGCAGAGGTGACAGTACTGTCACTACCTGAGAAATTTTCTCATGCAGTGATCTGTGTCATGGAATCACAAACACATGCTAGTGCCTACACTTAACCCCACTGATTTAAACCAGAAACTATCTAGCCCGGTGGTGGTGGCACATGCCTTTAATCCCGGCAGGGACAGGCGGTGGAGGCAGAGGCAGGTGGATCTCAGTGAATTTGAGAGCAGCATGATTTACAGAGTGAGTTCCAGGACAGCCAAGGCAATACAAAGAAAGCCTGCCTCAAAACGCACCACCTCCCTCCCCCAATACACACACACAAACAAACCAAACTAAAACACTGCTGTCCATTCATTAATCAAGTCCCAAGAAACCCTGTACGGGCTTCTTACTATCTAACAAAACATTGCAAACTAATTATGCTTATGTGGGGATAGAAGCATAAACCTCCTCCTGGTCAGGGGATATGTGTGATGCAAATTACTCCTAACTAAAGACTACTCATTAGTAAAACTTACCACAACTCAAATGGATTTGGGTTCACAATTTCAAAAGCCAATGTCAGTTTACATTCTCCACTTTAGAACGCACAAACAAAGCAGAGGGAGCAGCTTTCATTTGGGAGGCATATAAATCACACAGTAGGGCTACTGGAGGAAAGCATCCAGAAATAGGAAAATCCTTGTTGGCTGAACTCAAGAAGTCAAACTTCAGTGGGGCAGACTGTTTAGATTACAACATGGAGGCTGCAAACAGCCTCGTTTTTTGTAAGGAAACAGTTTTCTGTGAAATATTTTACAGCCTGCATTATGAAAGAACCCATTTTCTCCCCCAGCAGGTATTGCCACAGTGTGTTGGAACAACAGCAAATGTGGGGGCACCTTAAGGGCTCATTCTGCTTTTCTGGAAATGAAGCTTTCAAGAACCACTTGTTTTATTTTTACTGTCACTTAAGTGGGCCTCTGTGCACCAGAAGACAGGTGCTCCGGCAATAAAAAATGCCCAGGAATATCAAATTAGCAGGCATTTGCACATTCCCTGGGTCGTGTCGTACAGAGAAAGCCAATTGGAACATTTGACTCCAGTAACTGGTCAAGCCAGTTAAACAGGACTTTGATTCAAACTGGTTTCACCCATTTTTGACACTGAACTGATCAAATGAAACTTATCGAGTTGGCAGTGTGCTCACTACTCGCCATAGGGCCTTCACACCCACACATGCAGGCCTGACTAAGCAGCTTTCCTCCACCTATGGAGCCTTGGAAGGAAAAGCTGCAATCAACCATAGGATCTTTGGGAAAACAGTAGAGATAAAATAGTCAGAAGAAGCTGGGAGTAACTTGAATATGCAGGGAACATCTCCACATTGTTTCACTGACAATCACACCAGCAGGCTTTGATGGTTGTGTTTAATAGCTAAAAAGGTGAAAAGTCACATTTCCACCAGGCAGTGGTAGTGCACGCCTTTAATCCCAGCATTTGGGAGGCAGAGGCAAGTGGATCTCTATGAGTTCAAGGTCAGCCTGGCCTACAGAGTGAGATCCATGACAGTCAAGGCTATACAGAGAAACCCTGTCTCGAAACACACTTCCCCCACAAAAAACAAAACAAAACAAAACAAAAATCACACTTCCAATTGCTGTATTGAGCAACATACCATGCCAAGAAAGTTCTCCCCTTCAATGTATAAGCCTTGAGCTGTACTTATAAAAGTGGATGGGATGTGGGTATCGGGTACAGAAGGATGAATAAAGGAACTTTAAAAATTGATAATATTGAAAACATGCAGAAAGATGAAATTTGCCATGTTTTCGCTCACACTGGGATTCTGCCTTTTAACATTAAAAAAGAAAAAGAAAGAAGATAATAAAATACAGGATGCGAGAGGAGGTCTAGGCTATGAAACTTACAGACCAAGAGAAGAGATCCAAAGGTGTTCAGGACAGGATACAGAGTACAAAGGAACAAACGTCACATAAAAACAGAAAGGAGGCTCTACAAGGGGCAGGCGGGCACAAGGAAGAGACGGGTGACAAGAGAACAGCAGGGGCCAGAGAACAATCTTTGTACACTGCAAATGTGTATTATTGTCATTGATTAATAAAGAGCTGACCGGCCTATAGCTGGGCAGGAAGAGATTGGGCAGGAAAGCCAGACTAGGCAAACTCTGGGAAGAAGAAGAAGAAAGGTAGAGTCTCAGGAGTTGGCAGCCAGATGCAGAGGAAGCAGGATGTGTAGAAAATGAGATAACAACCCATGAGCCACAAGAAGGAACTTAGATAAGAAGTATGGGTTAATTTAAGTTGTAAGAGCTAGTTAGGAACAAGCCTAAGCTATCAACCAAACACTTATAATTAGTAATAAGTCTCTGTGTGGTTATTTGGGGAGCCAGCTGTCAGGATGGAGCTGACTGGTGGGATTGAACACTCTGCTCCAACAACCTGGCAATGGTGTCCATGGGCTAAAGCACATGTCCATTAATTCATGGGTTTTCAAGACACATCAAAAACATATAACAAGGATGTTATTTCCACTGGTATACACCTCATGGAAGAGGTTGAAGGGAGAACTCTGTATTTAAGTTTTGCTAGGTGTCAAATAGTTCTAGAAGCTGCACCAAGGCAATTGAACTAAGCAGTCAGTGGGTTCCTCTGGCAAGAGCTCCCAGACATAGCTTATGCAAAAACTGTGCCTAAAGCACAGACAGCACTCCAAAGCAGAGGCCATACAAACAGAAAATCCTCTTCAAAGGAGCTGCTGGTGAGTCTTGTAGCAAGGAGGGTGTGCCAAAATAATAAATCCCCCACAGGCCCCAATAGCCAAAGTATCTGTCACTGTCTTAGAAGACATCCTCTACTTATATACAACTGATCCTCAATTAGAAAACAATTAGCTGGCCATGCTGGTCCCTGCCAGCAATCCTAGCACTTAGGAGTTAAAGGTCAAGGGCATCTTTGGTTATGTAACAGGTTCAAGATCAGCCTAGCTACATGTGACCTTGTCATTTAAAAAAATATAAACAAAAATAAAATAAAAATGAGTAATTTATTTCTCCAACATCACAAAATATGTAGTCTAAATGCAGGTAAAAAAAATGGTCTTTATTTTTTCATTTATTATATTAAAAAAAAACCGTGTGTGTGTGTGTGTGTGTGTGTGTGTGTGTGTGTGTGTGTGTCCATGTGCCACAGCACACACATACAGGCTGGAGGACAATGCAGGAATCAATTCTGCCCTTCCACCGTGTATCAGGTCAGTAGTCAGGCTTGGAGACAAATGCCTTAACCCTGCTGCACCGCCTCCCCAGACCAGGAAAACAGACACATGGAAAAACCAAGTGCATTTCAATACCATTCCATCCATTTGTCACAAAATTGCTTGACGTAGCAACCAATATTTGCTGTGTGCATTACTGTGTGCCAGCAAGTGCTCCAAATGCTTTAGATAAAGTTGCTGTGTAAGCCTCACAACAGAGCTAGCAGACAAAAAGTATTTCCATCCCCTTGTCCTGCTTAGCTTTTATTGTCTACTTGGCACAGCTGAGAAAAGGGAGTCTCCATTGAGGGACTGTCCAGTTCAGTCTGTGGCCACATCTGTGGGAGTCTTTCTTTATTGATGTGGGAATGCCCATCCACTATGGGCGGTACCATCCCTAAGTAGGTGGGACAGGGCTGTCTATAAGAAAGCTGGCTGAGCATAATCGAGTCAGTGTGTGTGAGCGAGCCAGTGAGTATGAGTGAGCCAGTGAGCAGTGTTCCTCCAGTCTGTATCTCCAGGTATTTGCTTTGAGTTTCTGCCTTGATTTCCCTCAGTGGTGGAGTGCCACCTGGATGTGTCAGCTGAAATAACCATTCCCTCCCCTACACTGCTTTTGGTCAAGGTGTTTGTCACAGCAACAGAAACCAAATTAGAACCGACCCTTTGGTGGGTAATAGACAGAGCACTCTATAATTCACCTTTTAATGATATATCCTACAAGGGACTAATAGCAAACTACTATGCAAATATCGTCTTATGCAGCTCTGAATTTTAAAGGCTACATGCTAGCATGATGTGGAGTGTGGCCCCATGTACAACCCTGTTTGTATATGCTTGGTGGTTTGACCTAGCCCCATCCTTTCACTTTCTTTTTCTTCCTTGTAGCCACCTGTAGATATTGGGAACACCGTGGGGAAGCAGAGCCCTCAGGGTTGTGCTTGACAGCAGCCTTCACCCCAAAACGCAGAGCTGGCTTTCACATAACACACTAGCTCCATATTAAAAATGTATTTCTCCTCTGACCCTCAAGTACAGACATAGAATTGACTTTTTTTCTCTTCCATTTCAAGGCCAATAAAGAAAGACAAGGCTGAGAATGAGAAGATTCTAAGTAATATATAAACATCCGGTGCATAGACATGCACCAGGTGGGGAAGAGAATTGAATTAACAAGGTCAAGACATGTTACAGGGAGCCAACCCTATTATTCACGAGCAACACTGAACAACAAATTCTCTAAGAACAGCAAAGGTTCTGTTTATGCTGGGTGATTAAAATAGAAAGGAAAAAGAAAACCCAACTACACATCAGTTTAACACTGAAAGGAGAAAGTAATCCTTATCCAATCAGACTTCAAGGCCAGCCATGCTCCTCTTCAATCCCAGGATCTTAGTTGCCTGCATCTTTACTGCAACCAGCTCTGGGCTATTATTTCACTGAGTAAAGCAGGTTTTCTTGAAATAAAAAGTGCACTGATGCCTTGTTTAATTTTCAAGATTGTAAACGGGGATAGCATATTGTTTGAAGCTTTGGGGAGACACTGAGGGGCAGAGTCTGCACCTTACAGTCGGGAGATGCTGGGGGGCCAGAGTCTGCAGCTTACAGTGGGAAGATACTGAGTGGGGGGTGGGCACAGCCCATAGCTAAAGCACGGATGTTCCCTCCACCACAGAGAAGTTGGAATGGGGACTCTCAATCCTTCACTCTGTCAAGGGAAAAACTACAGATAGCACTGAGGGTCAGGTAATCAGCTTTTAAAAACATTCCCTTCCTTTGTCGTCCAATAAAGAAACATCTGGAACTGTCTGCTTTACTCTGAGCAGTCTTAAAGCTTTCCAGTGAAGGAAACAGGGTCCAGGAAGGAATAGAAAGAGCCAGTTTCTTTCCATGCTTCCTCTCTTCCTTTCTCCGTTACAAATCCCACTTTCCCTGGAGAGACAGTCCAGGAAGGTAAGAGAGTCCTGCCTCCTCTTTAGTCCTGCTAAAGGCATAGGTCTGGGCCATCTTGGAAGCATACAAGAAGGTGGCTGGAAATAAACATCCTTCACACTGATCAGGTGGGACAATCATCAGGAGGTGCTGAGAGCTCTCAGTGGACAGCTGTCGCCTCGGTATCTATTCCTTCTTTTGCCAGGTAATTGGGCCTTACCTCCAATTTGACTTCCAGTTTTCCATAGCATCACAGGTAAAGGTATTAATTTTGGGTACATGCTTAATTAATGGCTGTACCACTTTTTTTTTTTTTTTTTGCACACTCCCTGGGTTCCTATCTAAGTGCTGGTAAATGAAAGCATAAAATAGTAAGGAGGACTATCTGCAAGGAGCACACCTGCTGATCTATAGATCTGATAGAATAAACAGAACCGTGAGAAAAACCACAACAGATCCCCCCCAGCTCTACACAAAACAATGTAAAAATATAAGCACAGTTGTCAATCCCTCAATCATTTCTTTCTTTGCCTGTGGTGATGTGACTATCTAATTCCACAGCAGGAATCTATTAATTATAAACTAGAAGCTCAAATCTGGGCCATTAGCTCTTAATCACAAGGAAATATAAAGAAGTTTCATGCTACAAACACTAACGGCGACAACCTTGGCAGAACAGGAAAAACTGGAACTGTCCTTGAATGGGGTCTGCTTACAGAATTTTCCAGCATCGTATCTGTTTGTCTCTGTGCCCTTTTACTGGCTCTGAATATTCTGGGACATCTATAAGGCTACCCTGACAAGAAAATTAGGAACTCCTCAGCGATACAATGTCTAAATCCAAGTGAGGAGTGATCCCTCCCCCATCCTCACAATAAGCTGAGCTATCACAGATGAAGAGAATCAGGTACAAGGAGGCACCTTCTCAATCATCTATTCCTCCTCCTTAATTACAAAACAGGCATGAGAATTCAGGAGCTATGAAATTAATTATTTTTTTGAAAAACATTCTGTTCAATTATTCAGTGTAGAGAGTAAATGATTAAATGCTACCAACCCTCCATTTTCACAGCTCTAATGAACATTTTCTGTTGGTGTGTGTACCTGACCTAATCAGAAGTTATTATGGAAACAAAATGCAGCTGTCTGTGCCTCAGTATCCACCAGGCAACGGTTCCCAGAGACCAAAGTCCGTGGAGACCAAAATCTGACGATGCACAAGTTTCTTGGGCAAATGTCACAGTGTTCCCATGTCACTTACCTCCCGCATACTTTAGTCATCCTGTGACTACTTATGTTACCAAAATGCCATGTAAGGCTGTCCAGGGAAGTGTCTGCACATTTTCAAAATAGAGGATATATTTTCCTTTTAGGATGCTGAGCCTGCTATCTGTAGGATGCTGATGGGACACTTCAACATCCAAGAAGATCTAGATTTTCTGGTCCTTACTCTGCAGCTTACTGAATTAAGAAGCAGAATCTGCAGAGCAGAGTACTACATTTTGTCCTTCACCTCTAATTAACAATTAGTCTATTTGACACAAGATTGTCCTTTTCTTTATAACTCATCAAACTGACATCAATACGCTTATCGTACTGTGACACCAGGACAGGAGAACTGAACTAAAACTTCCAATATTTTCATCTGTCCAAACAGACTGAAATGTGTATGTCCAGAGCATCCCAAAGATTTCCCATATGTTTTCCCTTGGCTTGCTACTATCTCTACATTTTCTTCTTAAATTTCACTCCATTCTCCCAACTTAGAAGTCCTTGCCACACTGGCATTAAAACTATACAATGCTCATTTGTGTCTAGATTCTTTCTTTCTCCTAATGACTGTGTATACTTGATTTGAAATGTTACACGGTATGAAACAGAAGGAATACAGACTATGAACTACTCCACTGCAATCCATCTTTTTAATACTCTTGTCTCTAATAGATCATCTACTTTTACACCATACTAATTTATGCAACTGACTGCAGGTCAGTAATCTAAACCTCCCATAAGGCAGAAGTGACTCTTATTAGAGAGCAATACTCACCTAAAACCAGCCTTAGACATATATCACAGACTAAACCTGTCTGAAAGAAGAGCTCACCTTTCTCCTCCTCCTCCTCTTCTTCTTCTCTTTGGCAGCTTGGGCCTGCTTGTGCTCCCAAACCAGGTTGGTCAGATTGGCCACATACTCATCGGTCTGCTGCAAAAGGTATGCTAAGCGTCTGTCTTTCTTTTGGTCAATGAGTTTCCTGTAGCCCTCCTCATCTTCAGCCTGTTCAGGAAGGAGAGAAGGATGACAGCATGACCTCCTGGACACTCACAGGTCCACTTCACACTCCTCTCTACTGTGCACAACCAGAATCTGGTGGTGCCTGGGGCCAACAGGATGAGCTAGGCTGCAAAAGCTACCAGTGGAATCTGCAAGTTGGTAAATTTAGAGCCCTGCAACACCTTGGGCCCATGACTCTAAAGTCAGTAGCATAATTATCACATAAAGCCCCACTGCGTGTGGGGTATGATCAAGCACTGTAAGTCAGCTCTTTCACGTTCTTCTGTGCTTCTTGAACTGCTCAAAATTAATGCAAAATCTGGTGCATTACAAGCCTAGGTGACTAGAGACAAGCCATTTAGCTCCATTAGGTTCTACTGAGTAACAAAACAAACCCCATAATTTCCACCTCCACCTCCCATTAGGTAACACGATGAGATCAAGTGGAAGAAAACTCTTGATGTCCTCTGAGCCATTTAGAGAGAAACCTCTTTTAGATGTCCCAGCTGAAAGAACATTCTAAAATATTTTTTCTATGGCACCTGAATAAAAGGAGAACACCATACAATCTCTAAGAGGTGGCTCTATCCCAATAGAGCTCAGGGACTCAGCTGTAGGGTATCACTCCAGCATGTGCAGGAGAGACAGCAGCTTCATCACTCAGTCTAGCTGCTGTCTGTCCTGTGAATGAGCATGAACTCCAATGCTATTATAACTCTAATTGCTTTTGGCTATGGTTGATCTCACTTGAAGAAAGAGTGATAAAAAAAAAAACCTTCAGTTTCTCTATTATCTGTATATCCCATCATTTAATTGCAAAAATTAATGATTTGCAAATGCTTAATCACTAGTGTCAAACCAATCTGTTGCTGGAGTTCTGATACAGTTTTCCTTCAGTTGAATCAGACAAATTTGCCTGTTGATTGGTCTGCTTACTATACAATAGTCTCCCTACCTAGAGCAAAGACTTCTGACAGCATTCTCCATCCCAGAAATGGGGGAAGGTGGTGAGATTTTAGAATGCCTCAAATGGTGCTTATTGTCAGGAGCCCCACCCCCAGATTAATAAAAACAAAACACCAACTGGGACCCCAGCAAGGAAGACAGTGTCTTAAGAACTCTTGGAACTGAATGCATGAGGTGAGGCTTATTCTGACCCACTAAGGAATTCTGTCCCACACACAGCTCTGGTCTCTTATCACCTGCACAGTTTTGTTACACTTCTAAGTTTCATGGTGTGATCTGTCCAAGTGCGGACACAAATGGTCAGTAACACCCAACCCTCAGGCCAATGATCTAAAGCTGTCTGTGTCTGTAAATCAATTCAAACATAACTGCAGAAGGAAAGATGCAAACTAACTTTGGGGACAAAAAGGGTGCCACAAAAAACCTTTGAAGTGAACTTAAAAGTCAGTTTGAGAATGACTTAGTAAATTTATATAATAAGTAAGGTTATGAATGCCAAGCAGGGGGATGGGAGAGAATGAATATGAATCTTGGATTCAAAGATAATACCCTTGTAAGCTGTTCATTCCAAAGAAATCTTAGTTGCTCATCTCAAAAATATCATACGTTTAAAGGGCCGCATTTGCCATTCCTCCTGATGTGACTGTCAAACTCCTGCACAACACAGCGCTTGCTTTTCTCTGAGAAGCTATGTAGGTGGATGATGATGGTACACAAAACTACTATGGCTCCTCAAGTGAAACCCTGGATTATTAGATGCACTGTGTAGAAAAGATGTACTCTACCCTCCAGAAGTGCAGGCACCTATCTGTCTGTGTGTGTGTGTGTGTGTGTGTGTGTGTGTGTGTGTGTGTGTGTGTGTCTATTGATACCTCATGCCACACTCTCAATGCAGACAGGCACAAGCAGAATACCTTCCCAGTCTCATATGGCCCTTACCATCAGCCTCCGCATTCTCTCCTTCTCGATCCGCTCTGTTTCCTTCTTTTGCTCCCTTTCAGTGTTAGCATGCCAAGTCGCCACTGCTTTGGACAGCTTCTGGATCTTCCCAGCCACAGACCGGTGATACTCCTTAAAATCTTTTGCATGTTGCAAAATACTGTTCAGGTATTCCTAAAGGACACACAGGAGGGGAAGGGATGCTTTGGGTACACTCCCCAGTGAAGTATCAGCTCAATGGAAGATGCAGCATGCACTGACTTCACTCAATGTCCGAAATCTGTTGATGATGGGGGCCTCCCTGGAGCCTCTGTAGTACAGGCTATGGGCCATGGGCTAGTGTGATTGTAAGCCTAGGAAAGAGTGGCTGCCTTCACTCACTCCAGGGTGTGGACATTCAAAAATGGGAAGAGCAAAGACTAGCTAGGCTATGGGCTGGTGGGAAGAAAGACTTCCTTCATCTGTATGTTGTAAGCCTAGGGAAGAGATGCTGCCTTCACCTCAAGGGTGTGGCCATCTGAAATGGAACAAGCAAGGACAAAGGCTGACCTATAAAACATCAATGAAGAGATTTACAACACATTGTTCCATCACCCTGAAATAAATATGAGGGTGCTGGGTATTTTCAGTGAAAACCACATTTCTTCTGTTCCAACTTAAATTTAGAACTGTGATGCAAAATAAGTTTATACAAAGCTGAAAGTAATAAGTAATAAGTAATCCTAATTTGCTTTTCAGAAGGAGGGGAAATATGTACCCTACTTACACTAAAATCTTTAACTTTTTTTTCATTTAAAATTTTTTTTTCATTTTACATACCAACCCCAATCCCCCCTTCCTCCCCACCCCCTCTTTCTCTTCCTTTCTTCCTTCTCTCCCCCCCCTTTTTTTTTTGCAAAGAAACTAAGTTAGGCACTAGATTAGGCACAATAACACAATCAGGGGACAAAAATCAAACCCTACATCAGTATTTCCAACCCCCTAGAAAGGAATGCTTTTGAAGATCTGCCCCTGTGAATCCTCTAACTGGGTCCTTCAAAGAAGCCAGAATACTATAGAAAAATAACTTCCTGCTACGTGTTGGAGAGATAGCTCAGCAATAAAGGGCACTTGTTCATCGTATAGAAGGTACAGGTTCGATTCCTGGGACCCACGCTGTTGCTCAAAACCATCCGTAACTCCAGTTTCAAGGGAATCCAGAGCTGCCTTCTGGCCTCTGTGGGTATCAGGCCATAAGGCACACAACCATATATGCAGGGAGGGAGAGGGCCAGTAAGCAGTGTTCCTCCGTGGTCTCTGCTTCAGTTCCGGCCTTCAGTTCCTACCTTGGCTTCCCTTAGTGAGGGACTGTAACCTGCAAGTCAAATAAACCCTTTCCTCAAGCAAAGCAGGGCATTCTCCCATCTCTAAAATGATGGCTCTGTATTATAGAAATTCCACATTACGTTTCTGTTCAATGACCCCCCACATCTCCCATCCCAACTTGGCAAACATCCTGACCCCGACCACTGACCCCATGGGACACCTCTGACCAGGAAGGGTATGCAAAGGCTTAAGGACCTGGTGCTTCTGCCTCCGTTTCCTCTCCTGTTCTATCTTCTGCTGCTTCTCCAGTTTCTCCGTCATGCGCGCCTCTCGAAGGGTCTGGCGCTTGCTCCGCTTGTATGCTTTGGAGTTGAGGGCCGTCTCCAGGGTGGTATCCCTCCGCATGCAGGCCACCACCTCCTGTCTCAGCTAGCAGGAGAAGGGCAGTTAGAGAACCCCCCCCCCCAACAGAAGCCAGGTCCTGGGCCCCGACCTCAACTCAATGGAACAGAAAGGTGACTCGGTGCACTTTTGTCAATCCAATTGCAGTGGGCTATCACTAAAAACAAGGGCTGCAATTGTGGCAAATTTCCATGGTAATTTTAAAGACATTAGAAATATTCTTTACTCATAATTCACATCAAAAACAATTTTAGTACTATAACACTAAAAAAAAAAAGATGAGGATGCTGTTCTGGGTTTGAAATAAAGCTATTCATTTCACTTAATTATATGTTACTTAGTTGATAAGCCTTTTAAACTTTTTTAAATGTCATAGTATCATTCTCCTGCTGATCTACAAGAACAAGAGGGTTACTGTCTATTCATTTTCCAAGTAACAGCAAGCAGTAACTCCAGTGATATAAATTCATAACTTTAAATAAATGATGGGACTTAACAGTCTGGGTTTCCTCCTTCTCCGACAATGAGGTTCTTTAGTATTAAATCTTATATTATGACATGGACTAGTTTTAGATTCTTGTCATAAACAATATAATCACATTACATATCATATGGCAGTAGGTGGGAACTTGGAGGTCTACATTACAGTAATGATTCAGTTGAACCTGAAATTGGCATCGGTCCCATCTACCCAGGAAACTTCATAGAAAACAGATTTTTCAGTAACATCAAACAAAAACTCGGGAGCAGCAGGGCTCCAGGACAGGGAATCACATCTCATACCAGACAACACACGCCTCTAATATGCATCTGACAAGTCTGTGTCAAACACTTTGTTCATTCCTATGATGAAGTTTCCTCTAATTAAGATGTAATGGAACCATTCTATTTCTTCTTGCTTTAAATTTAACCTGAAATCTGCTCTCTGGAAACCTCTAAACAAGCAGCATCTAGATACCAGATGTCCCTCCATCACATGCCACTCAGTAAGTAAAATGCGTCTTCAAGTTCATAGATGGCGGCCTTGTGATTTCAGTCAGACTTTTCAATGGACCAAATTCAACACATCCAGACTATGCTCACTCATTAACAATTCATTCTGCATGCCGCACACATTAGCACAACCATCTGACTGACAGAAGGTGCTCCTTGTCCCCTTTGGTTTAGACAGGCAATCTGGGGATGGGGACCAGTCCACTTTGACAAAACTCGGCCAAGGGAAAATTAGTTCTTCTTCATTCCACTACATGCCTACCAATTTAGAAATCAGAAAATAGATCATTATACCAGATCTCAATAGTGAGTTCTAGGAGACAGTATCTCACTAATTAGTCAACGTGTGAATGAGTCTGATGCGACCAAGTGCCCCCAAGTTAGGTTTTGATGAATAATTAAGTAAGGTACATGACACTGTTTTTTTTTGTGTGTGTGTTTCTACAAACATGGGCTGGTGATTAGGAAAGAGACTATTGTATCTTCTGTTTCTGGGGTCATGGCTTGCTTTGCACATTTGGGTTTACCAGGAGGAACACTATCTATTTACCGCCTCCTTGGTTTTCCTTGGAGCCATGAAGGCAAGTCACAGCTCTCCATAATCTGTTGTCATGGTTTTCATCCGAAGTACCAAAATGCAATAACTGATTTTGTACACTATAGTACAGAAGGAAAAATGTTTCTGACATACAGAAGGGGGGAAAGAATAATAAGTAGTTCATACTCATTACTTTCGGCTACGAGCTGTCAATCTAAAGACACGCTATTTTACTAAGTTCCTAGCTTCCTAACAATATTGAGCAGACTCGAGGAAGCTCGCAGATCACACTTTAGGAACAATTAAATTGATTTCCTACATCACGGACTCACTGGGGAAAAGGTATTACCTGACGCTGGAAATTGAGTAACCGAAGTGCTTTCAGTTCCACAGTTGCTTTGGTTCGTAAATCTGGTGGCAAAGAGCCAGGCAGACTTTCCAGTTCTTGTATCCTATGAGCTATGCGAGCCTGCAGTCTAGAAGGAAATAAGAAAGAGGGGGATGGGAGCGGGCAGAGATCTACATCATGATTTGAGTCTTCAATGATGGACAACAGCTTTAGGTTTAGGTTCACAAATTCCACACGATGACAGTCAATTTCTGACATCCAACTAGGTTTTCTTTTTTAAAAGAAAAAAAAAGTTTACATTTATTTACTTCCAGGGGTGCGCACGGGGGGGGGGGCCGCAGCCTGGCAGGGGACACACGTGCCACTGTGCATGTATAGACAGACATAAGAGGACAGCTTGTGAATGTCACTTCTCATGTACATTCTGGGAGTCAAGGCAATAGATGTCTTTATCTGCTCAGCCATCTTACTGGGGCCCCAACAGGATTTTCTAATGTTAACCACAAAAGAAGCTACTTTTGAATTCCTGAAGACAGACACTTCATATTCTCGACACTTTGAACTTCTGTGTAGCCTCTCTCTGAGGCCTGGAAAGGAACTTCACGCTACACTGAGGGGACAGGAGGTGATTAGGAATCCTTGCTTACTCTCAACAGAGAGAGAACACAGAGGCAGTCTGGCTAGCTGCCCAACTCCCAGCCTGCCATGGCATGCAAAGCTTCAGCCACAGTTCTTCCTTCTGTTCTGAGGTGACAGTGACGATAGTAGCCAAAGCAGGGTGGCAAGTGCTGCTTTAGGAGCCGAGACCGCAGAAACAAGCCAGCTAGAGACATTCCGAGAGAGCCCTGCCAACCACATCCACTTCCTGTGTGCAGTGCTTATTTGAGAAAAGACAGCAAACTGGGCATCTGCAAAAATTGGGGGCAGCAGTGAAGAACGTTTCCTGAAAAGGATGCTGGGGTTCTCATTTTAGACACGATCAAAAATATAATTGTAAGTACTTCCTCTTAATAAGGCAGACTAGAAAATAAAAGACATCTTCCTCTAGTCCCCGGCTGCTATGGCTCCGACTCATATAAGCTGGTTTCAAGGCTTACTTTTATAAATACATATCACTGAAATCTAGTTTTAGAATAAACTCCTGCCCCCAGCTTTGGGACAAAAGTGTTTGAGAATAGAATTGAAACGAAACAAATTATAAGAAAAGTTAGTAATGAGTTAACCCAGGAAATACTCACTTCACTAAGTGCATCTAAAGATTCCAAATACACAGGGGGGGGGGCACACGTAAATTCATGCTAGAAGGCCCCATTTTACTAATGAGAAAACTGAAGAAACATGTTGACAGCTGTACTGGCTGGCCTTGTGTGTCAACTAAACACAAGCTAGAGTCACCAGAGAGGAAGGAGCCTCAGCTGAGGAAATGCCTCAATGAGATCCAGCTGTAAGGCATTTTCTCATTTCGTGATCAATAGGGGGCCCCAGCTCATGATGGGGAGTAGCACCCCTAGGCAAGTGGTCCTGGGTTCTATAAGAAGGTAAGCTGAGCAGGCCAGGGGAAGCAAGCCATTAAGCAACACCCCTCCGTGGCCTCTTCCTTAGTTCCTGTCTCCAGGATCCTGCCCTGTCTGAGTTCTTGTACTTACTTCCTTCAGTGATGAACAGAAAGACTGGAGTGTAAGCCAAATAAACTCTTTCCTCCTCAACTTGCCTGTTGCTCATAGCAATAGATAACCTAACTAAGACAACACCCACCACAGAGCTAGAAATGGAGGAATCAAAAATCAAAACCTACTTTACATGAATTATTATCCAATTGGTTTTCCTCCATCCATCTATGGAGCTCCAAATGTCCAAATAGGCAAAAGAAGACTTACATACATGAAGAGAAAACACACACACACACACACACACACACACACACACGCGCGCGCGCGTGTGTGTGTGTGTGTGTGTGTGTGTGTGTGCACTCAAAGAAAAACAAGTAAAACTGAAAGAAGATTTTACCTTTAAACCCAGTTTGCTTTGTAATCTTATTATCAAGACCACACTAAAGGGGCTTAGCTATTACAGTGCTGGTAGATGGTGTCTCCCACAATTTCATCATGTTACATCCTTGGTTCTAGACATCATGTGTCTTTGTCTTATTTGGATATCCTAGAACCTAAACTCCCCCTGTGTATTTTGGTTCAGTATGACACAGAGAGTCAAGTACTAAACTCTAGGAATGGTAGCTTCTGATTCCACCTTCCAAAGGACAGGTTCTAGGATGATAAAAAAAAACATGACTATAGGACATCTGGGCTGACAGTGCTTGGACTAACCCACACTGAACTGGGTGGGAAGTTGGAGGAGAGAGAAGAGATTGAAGGGCAGAAGTGGGGCCGGTGGTCATGGGCTTTGGGTACCTGGGCCACTGAAGCAGGAAGGAGCCAAGGCTTCACTTCTCCCTGTCATGACTGCTTCTCCAAACAGAAGTGATTTCTTAGCCCATCCCAAGAGTTCCCAACACAGAACCTCTTTTTTTTTTTTTTTTTTTTTTTTTTTTTTTTTTTTATGGAAGAGAGGCAGAAAGTACAAAGTGCAAACTCAAGGAAAGAGAAGGAAGAGATTTTACAGGGAAATGATATGTACGCGATGTGGCACACGGGGTGGGTGGCAAAGTTATGGGATGGGGAAAGGAGGGCTGGGAAAGGGTTAACAGAAAACTCTATCCCTGTTGTTTTTGTGCTTAATAGAAATCTTCATTTTAAATAATGCTCCTCTCCAGACAATTTCATCTTCCCATCGATGGGATTCAGCAGGAAGTCCGATAAAGAGAGTCAGGATGGTAAACTTCCCAAAACAGCAGCAAGATGTAATCCTGCCTGACTGCGGGAGACTCATTTAGTGTCCTCACGAGCACAGAAAATTGAAGCAGAATTAGGTCACTCGGGTTTTTCATACAGTCTGAAGAGTAAATCAAGAGAGGTTACTGTTCTGGCAAGGCAAAGAGTTCCATTAAAGGCAACAGATATTTGTTCAGGTCCAGGGGAGAAGTTTATGATTCCTGTAGGAGAGTTATTTGAACAGAAAATGACACTGGTACATTTTGTTCCTTCAAGGAGCTGAGTGACACTTTAAAGAGCGGGGAAAGAGAGAAAGGGAACATGTATGACTTTGGTGACTCTTCTGGCAGAGTGGCTATCGGTAATTTTTGAGAAGGAATTTCCAGGGTTGTGATGGTGCCTAGGGCAAGACAAGGAATCATACACACACACACACACACACACACACACACACACACACACACACACACAGAGAGAGAGAGAGAGAGAGAGAGAGAGAGAGAGAGAGAGAGAGAGAGAGAGGTAAACTATACATACATGTCTCTTAGAACCGTTTCCACACTCAATTCTTGTTTGAGACCAGAGGTCTGATATAATTCAAAGATGACTTTCTCAAATAAACCCTTCTAAGTGTGAAATGCATCTTCCATGCAAGTATTTGTTTACATGGAACTAGTTTCCCTGTCAGCATGTAAGTTCCTGGAGTGCTCTTTGATTGAACATGGAAGAAAATGACTTGGGAATAGAAGAGTCAAGAACTGATACCCAAAGATGGGGGCTCCAGGGTGAGGGGTGACTGCAGCACACAAAGCTGATACCAGAGAAAGAATACATTTTTTTAAAAAAAAGGTGAGCCAAAAGGAGAGCACCCAATCTAAAATGGAGGTAAATGTTTTCAATCCGAGGGCTGAAGATCTGATGCTAGTGTGTACACAGGCAGAAACTGACTTCAGCTATAACCCCTCCTCCCAAAGACAGGTTGATGTGTTAAAATTCTGAGTTTATGACAAATCAGGGAGAACAGCCAACTGGCTTGAAGAAATATAACACCTGAGTAATTTCTTTCCATTTTTGTAGACAAGGACCGTAGTCAAAGAAATGAACATGTTACAAGATTCATGTTACATATTTTGTTCTGTCAAAGCCTATGAAATCCCAAAAGAGATCTGTTAGGACCTTACTCAAATCTTTGCCCAGGTGACAAAGGTGCACTAGCCAGGCAGAGTCTAGTGAGCAGGGGGATGTCTGCTGGCCTAGCCCATGGCAGGGAGTGGGCTAGCCCACCACAGTGGGCAGGAGAGAAATAAATCTAATACCTGTCCGGTATAAGTGTGTGAGAGACTTAATGAAACCCCTTCGATGATAAACTTAATCTCTGCGGTAGAACAATGTCTTTATAAAGCCAGCTATTGTTCCATGACTAAACAAGATAAGGCATGTCCCTGTTATGCTGCCAGCACAATCTCATTTTTCCCCAGATGGCCATAGGGACACTCAGGCCAATGGTCCCACCAGGCTTTTGGCAACCCCAACACCTTGCAGCTCCAGCTTTACAAAAGTGGATGTGCTTATCAAATAATAATGATATGAAAAATGACTATTCAATAACATTCTGAAATGCACATGATTTTTAATTGCTTTATTATTTATTTATTTAGAGATAGGGTTTCACTACATACCCTAGGCTGGCCTTGCTCTCATGATTCCCTTGCCAGAGCATTCCATGTACTGAGATTCTAGGCATGCAGCACCATGCACCACTGTTTAAAAGAAACTGGTAGATATAATTTTTATTAACATAGGAGAATGGGGTAGGTGAGATGATAGCTCAGATAGGGAAAGGCACTTGATCGTGAGCTTAATCTCCAGAAAACACATAGTGGAAAGGAAAAGAGCAAACTCTCACAGGACCATACTTGTGAAGTGGCACAGATGTGCCATAAATAAATAAATAAACAAATAAATAGTGAATAAATACAATAAAAATTTATTATAGGAAGATGATATAGGTTACAAACTTTTTAATACATTGAAATGGGCTTTAAAAAGAAAGTGCTACTTAATACTTTGGAAGATAATCCATTAAGCTCACACTTCTACAAATGGCTCTAAAATGAGATTGTAGGAAAGCCCTGTAATTAAAATTCTGGCAATAATGACAAAAAATTTAGGAGTCCACAAAGCATTTTCCATGCACACATATGGACATGTATGCACACATACACACACACACACACACACACACACACACACACACGAGACTAAGAGAAAAGCCAGATGTTACAAAAAATGTCTAAGTACAGAGAATGTCTTCTGAGGGTACCTGTCATGAGACAACAAAGTTCCCAGCATCTTTGCATCTTCTGGGCAAGGCAAAAGCATGGTAGATTTCAGGCAAGGTAGAGTTTCAGGGTAGCCACACAACTGACCATCCCCTAACAATTACCTATGACTTTCTTTACTCAACAACATAAAGAAGATATGGCATCTGAGGAGCTTATCTTCACTTTATGATACACAAACATTTACCCAACAGATTCTGCCTGGCCCCGATACTCAGGTGCAGGAGACAAGCTGGGAATGATAACAGAAATTCTCCCAATGATGACTAGTAACAGAAGTGAGAAAATAGACTCAAAGTCCCACTCCAAAAGGGGACCCACATCTAATACCTAGTCTCCAGGATGTCTCCAAAAGAAGTCTCCAAACCAGTTATATTTTATTTAATTTCATAACAGGCTATATTCCTTTTAATGAAGATAAAGGTAGTGCCCTTAAGGAGAACCCTAGCACTGCTTACTGGCTAATGTGCTATAATTTTTAACATCTAGTTTTATTTTAATCCAAGTAATTCTACAAAAACAACTGACACCAATATTACTGAAAGCTTCCAAAATATATTACCTTTTCTGACATGTTAAGTCACAGAAAAGTAATGTAACCTGACTAAAACAACAGAGATGTGTCTGACAGTGTGTGCTTCCAGGCAGGCTGCAGAACCCAAAATCTTAGCTTTGTTTCAGCTTAACACTTACTGGACTCAGTATTTCGTGGTTGTTAGCCATTTGCTTGAGTAGTCTTCTATATAAAGCCTGTGGGCCAAATCTTGTCTACAGTTGCTTTTCTAAATAAAGTTTTAATTGGAACAAAGCCAAGACACCACAGTCTATGGGTGTTTTCCCACAAAAAGGGCAGAGCTGACTATCTGTGTCTAAGACATATGGCCCTGCAAAACATTAGATGTTTTCCATCTGGTCCTTTTACAGGAAAAGTTTGCCAATCCCTAATTTAGATACAACTGTGTCAAATCAGGTGACAAGTGTCTGGATTAGGAGTTTAACTAAGGATCCCATTTGAAGACAGAGACCTAGGGCTAATCCCTAAAGCTGGGTCAACCTCTAGGCTAAAACGAGTAAATTAAAACATAGAACACATTATACCCATCTATACAGTATGCTTTTTACTACCATGAGCTGGGCCAGTATTCTGAGGGATGGACACAGGCAACATACTCAACATGACTGTCTTGGTCATCAATTGTTCAAGAACACACTGACCATCAAGGACAAGCTATTCCATGATTCAAGCCTGAGATTGCCCACCCTGAAATTAAGGAACTTAAGACTGGGCTTTTGATCTCTGCATTCCCAGCACCTGGCAAGTGGATGGGAAGGATAAAGGTTTCTGAGTGAATGAGAGAGAAGTCACAGTTTTGTCCTACTCAGCATCTCGTAAGGACCCACCCAACAACATGTGAACTTTCTCTACAACTGTTCTGAAGTCACTGTCACAGCATGAGTCCTCTCCGATCTCTCTTCAGCCCTCCTGGTGTCCAGTACTACTAAGACACTGCCCCATGGAGCAAGTCAGTCAGCCCCTGGCCCTGGTGATCCCATGGCTTGATCACCAGCAGTACCTGTACTCTCGCTCCTGCAGGATCTCCACGGGGTCGAGGCCTTGCGGTTTCTGGATTGGGCTGATACGGCTCTGCTTCTGTTGCAGCTGCAGGACCGGAGACGGCTGCCCTGGGGCAGGCTGCTGCACCGAGGGCCCGGGCACAGCTGTGGCGGTGGGCTGGGCAGCGGCTGGGGGTGCGGGCGACGGCCGGCCGCTGGGTGCCGGTGCTGACAGCTTCTGTGGGGTGCTTTGGCCACTCATCAGCATCTCTTGCCCAGGGCCTGTGAAACAAGAGGGACATGGACAGGACAGGACAGAAGGAAGGACACCTGTTAAGCATGCCCGGCTCCTCCACCCCTCAACCACTACCTAGGAATGGAGACCACCAATGTCTTAAACACCAGAGAGCTGACTAGTGGAGGGTACAAAGGAAGAAAAGGAATGAAGGGCAGAGGTGAAAGAGAAAAAGTAATCTAGCGTATACCCCACAGGCAAAGGGCACGCACTAATGAATATTGTCAAAAACATCCAAAAAAATGACCCCTGGTTATAACAAATCAAGAAAATGAGAAGCTGGTTCTTAATTCCACATTCTGCAGTGGGTTTTTTGTTTTTCAAGAACTACGGGTGAATTCAAACTTCAGAAAAGAGAGTTCCACAACAGTCAGATGCAATGGGTGTGGACCTAAAGTCTCACTTTGGAAACTGCTACTAAATCCCTGCAAGGCAGGCCTCTATCCCAACTGCTGGTGCTGGCTAGAGGATCCAATGCTGGTTATAGGATCATCCAGGATCTAGTGTTGGCTATGGAATCTAGTGCTGGCTGCGGGATCTGGTGCTGATTATGGGATCCAGTGACTAGGGCTATGGTGCTCACTAGGGCTATAGGAACTGAGAGACTCACTTTCCCTTAGTGGCTCTGAAAGCTTACTTCAGGCTTACTGATAGTGAATCCCAGGAACTAAATTTTACTTTAATTACAGAGTGTCAAAGTATTTCTAAAACTATTCAACATTTGGGGTAAAATATGCTCATTTCCCCTAATTAAAATGAGCAAATATTAAAGAAGGCCTTGTCTCCCCCCCCCCCCCCCCCCCCCCCCCCTCGTATTATAAGACAATAGCATTGCAATCTTTATCCTTTCTTGGAAGCTTGGTGTAGTGGCATAGACCTTTAATTCCAGAACTTGATGGGTAGAGGCAAGAGAACCAACAGTTGGTGGCCAACCTGGGTTACAGGAGAGCCTGTCGCAAAAAAAAAAAAAAAAAAAAAAACTTTAAGTATTATTGAATTCAGTTTCAGCTATTTCAGCTATTTCTGCATTAAGCAGAAACTTCAATTACCTGCTAGATACAAATCTAAACTAAGAAGAGCTACAACTCTCCTCCAGGTGAGTTCTCAGTTTCCTTACAATTAAATAAGATTGCTGAAGCTACGAGATGAGTTAGCAATTTTTTTAAAAAATTAGAAATAAATAAATAAATAAATAATAAATGAAGACTCTCAGTCAGCAGATGCTAAAACCACAAACAGGCATTCATCCAAGTATTTCCTATATCCTTCCTAAGGAAAAAAACAAAGCCATTAAACACAAAAATCAGTCTCAGACTTCAGAGAGGCACAACAATTAACCATTATGGAAAATGGAACACATTTCTTCAGTTTCTGACAAATGTCATTTAGAAAAGGACTTAAATGACAATTCAGAGAAAGCCATAAGCAAACATTGTGACATAAGGAATATGAAGAATTAGTTCAAACTTCTCAGAGAAGTGTCAGTGTGCATATATATGCCTGAGTGTGTGCTGTGTGCCGTGTGTGTGTGTGTGTGTGTGTGTGTGTGTACCGGTACCTCTATCCCAACAGCTGGTATAGGCTGTTTTTCTTCCCTCCCAACAATTAGGTAAAATTCCCCAAACAATAAAGAGCTAAATACATTTTTTTTCTTAAGCTAATTTGCAGTCTTGGTCTTCTTGGGGGTAGATTAAAAAGCAGTTCTGGGGTGAAATGTATGGCTCTTTATTTTTATGTCCAAGATGTACCATCATATAAAGTGTTTTTTTTTAAAAAAAAAAAAAACTAAATTCTTGAAGTTTTGTTTTCTGAATGGAAGATCTTTTACAAAATGCATATATCTTCATTACATGTTTTATTTAGAACTTTTTTTCATCCATGTTTAAGAAACTTATTTCTAAACTTCAAAGCCCAAGGTTATTAAGTACTGGAATGAGTTATGGGGGGGGGGATTGGAATACCTTTCCCTGGAGGACCCTAAATTATGGAATGATTTTCCTTTGCATTGTTTTATGTGTGACTAGTCAAATGACTGACACGTATCTTTACTTTTTGGTAACAATGATTTATTTATGGAGGGGGGACATGCATCTAACAGTGCACATGTGGAGGTCAGAAGACAACTTTCAGGAGCCTGTCCCCTCCATCCACCATGTGTGTTCTGAGAGTCAAACCAGTCTTCAGACTTGGTGGCAAGAGCTCTTACCCACTGTGCAAATAGAATTAAATCTATTAAAATCCAGGGTCTAGGTATACTAATGATGAGGTTACTACTTTTAGATTCTCAAAATACAATATTTTTCATGACAAGAGACTTTGGTTGTTATTGGCAAAATAGTATCACAATAATTACTTTAAAGTCCACTGTCAAAGTTTTTCCCCTCTTCTCTAAGTTCAAATAAATTGAAACGTCCAAAGGGCACAGCAACAGCCGACACTCACACCTTGTTCCAGTCCTCACCACCACCACTAAGCCCCTTCCACAACATGACTGCCTAGAAATTCAGAGGCACGATGCAGAGGTCTAAGTGACCTGGAAGTTCACCTCTCGACAAGGACAAATGACAGGTATTCTACTAAGGTATATCTCATAAACTAAATAGAAGCCTCCCAAAGGAAAGGGAAGTGTTTTGCTTTTATCTTCACAGGAAAACTCATCTTCAGAAGGCAAAAGACACTACATGGGTAGATACTTAAGAAGAAAAGGTAGCTATAACCATCAAATAGAAGGAATGTGCCATACGGTAAACTTTACAGCTGTCTCTCAAAAAACTCTATTTCTCTTTATTTCCTAGTCCCTATTCAATTAAACCAATGCTAGACTTAGAGGTGGATTTGGCTTTCCTCCTCTAAAATCCAAGCACATTATTTAACTAAGCTTTAGTGTTTCTGTATTATATCAAGAAGCCAATTGATGTAATACAGAATAAAAGAAGAATTTGGGGACTGTCTTTGTCTTTTCTTGGATCTTTCTCTCAAGATGTACACCCTTTCATAATTGTTATGCTCTCATGGTTACATTCCCTAGCATGTGTACATACACAAACAAACATTTCTCTGCTAACTGTTCATGTTTGAGTCCCACACAGCCAATAAAGACCTGCCTGACAGCAATCCCTGGACACCCTGGAAAGAAAATGGGCCACAGCTCCTCGACTGCACTGGATCCAACTTGCTCCATTTCAGCTGACACTCCGGCCAGAGGTTCGGGTACTGACTTCAATCAAGTTGAGGATTTCAAGCGAGATCTTCAATCAAGTGAATCCCATCTAACATGGACTGGATACTAACATTTTCTTTCTACAGGACCCCACATGACTATCATCGTCCCATTTCAGCAGGAAGTAACTTGGAAAATGCTACGCCCCCTTTCCCCATTGTTGTCACTTAGGATAGTGTATATACCTAGTTAGGAATAGCTTCCTATTGTTTATGACTTTAGGGTTTAGTTAAAATAGATAGTTATCTTCTTATATTTTACCTTTATACTGTTAAGTTTTAATCCTCTTTTAGACTAAAAGGGGAATTGTAGGGGAAGCTGTAGCCACGCCTTCTTAGGGGCTGGCTACAAGAGTACCTGAGGGCTTGTGAGGGCGTGGTCAGAGTGAGTAGGGGGACTGCGTTTTCAGTTTCGGTTTCTCTTTGCTTCTTGCTGTACAGACTACCACCGGCTGGCTGGTTCGCTCTGTAAGTAAGGCTTTTCCCTATTAAATACCCTTATATTTCTACCTGACTCCGTATTGGTAATTTCTTACTATAGGGCACAGCAACAGCCGACACTCACACCTTGTTCCAGTCCTCACCACCACCACTAAGCCCCTTCCACAACATGACTGCCTAGAAATTCAGAGGCACGATGCAGAGGTCTAAGTGACCTGGAAGTTCATTTGAGCCGCAGTTTTTAAAAGTGTATTTAATCCAAGAAAGGTGTTATCAGCTGGCCATTTTTAGTCTGTATATCTCTAAACAGGTCTGGTGAATACCTGGTCAGCCATATGCAATTACCACATGTAAAGACAATGTAATCTGTTGGATTCATCCTTAAGATTGGGAAACAGAAACCCAACCACGGACTTGTGTATCCCAGTGTCTAACAATGGCACTGGGAGGAGCTAGACAGCACTTGCTCCTGCAGAGCACCCAGGTTCAATTCGCAGCACACATGTGGCATCTCATAACTGTCTGTAACTCCAGTTCCAAGGGATCTGATACCTTTTCTGACCTCTTCAGGCACCAAGCATGTACACAATTAACATACACACAGGCCAAACACTCCTACACATAAAATAAAATAACTCTAAAAAATAACATAAAGTTGCCAAAAAAGAATATTGTCTTAGCTCTATCACCCACTGGCTGTGTGAAGCTGACCAAGTCACCAAGCCCTATGTCTGCTTCCTCATCTGCAGAATGGGAACAATAACAATAACCTCTATCTCATACAGTGGTCACGAGGACTCAGTGAGATTGCCTGACTATATGTTCAACTTTTCATCCTTACTGATCAAGGCCAGGGAGGGAAAAGTCTAACTTAATTACTGTATGCCACACAACAGAGAACCCCATGGTAAAAGAAAGCACTTCCAGAATTTGGGTGCCATATTAGCTGGAAACTTGCAGAGTATTCTTTTCTGGGCCAAATTTCAAAACATTTCTGTAGTTTCCTACAACTCAGCACAGATGCTCCCGAGGCCCGTGGACTTGTCATGTGCACCCTGCCAGCTGCTATCAGGGCCACTTACAAGCAAACCATTTTTTAGCTAAACAGAAATCTATCTACTGTGTGGTCTGCTTTCTCCTCTCTCTGACTGACTGTATAAATACTCTCATTGACAGAGAGCAGGAAACTCAGTGTAGCTTCGGGCACTTATACTCAGGATGTGAGCCCCCTCTAGCAGGTTCTGTGCCTGTTGGGCAGGAGATTTACAGACAGCACTGGACTCCGGCCTACTGTGCACCAGACAACCTGTGGTTGTCTACTTCAGGCCTTTCGCCACACTTTCAAACTGAACACAAATTGAATTTTTAGCTCATCTCTTCCCCTCTCTCTAGTATGGACAATTTAGGCTTATGGTCAGTATTCAAAATGCCTTCTGCCTCAGCCCTTACCTTAAGGAGTCAAAATGGTGGCTGTTCTGCCTGGCTCTCTAGAATGTGGTCCCAATAGTGCTGGGGGTGGGTAAATACATCCCATCCCATCACACCTGATATGAAGTAATAGGGCAACACACTCACTGAAATACCCACGGCTCACCTGCACAGCGTTTCCATGCCTTCTGAGGCCACTCAGCACACAGGATAATTATGCAAATCACCACTCTGCACTAAATAGTAATGTGATTTCTACAGGTTGGGAAAAAAAATAAATGAAGTAAAGAATATTTAAATGGAGCATATCAAAAAGTTTCAGATGCCAAGGTTGGTGGAGGGGCAAGCATTAAAGGTGGTGGTGGTGGGGGCGACCATTTTCTTCTTTTACCACCATAAGATCTGTCGTTCCCTCACTTCTCCAAACCACAACTTTCTCAGTTCTCCTTTTTATTCTGCTTTAATCCCTAAAAGGAAAAGAGAATCAAAACGAAAAGAGAAATGCGCCTTGGTCTGGAGTTCTGCCCACAAGAGCAAGGACAAGGCTCTGCTTGAGAAGTGGCCAACCCCCCCACCCCCACCCCCAAGCGGGAGCCTTCTCCAGCACACTTGCTCAGTGTCCAGGGCATCCTGCTAGGGAACAATGTCACTTCCTGTGAGTTCTGCTCTGGGGTAGATTTGGGGAAGACCAATCCAGCTCTGTAACACATTCTCTTCTCGAATTAAGTGCACTAGGAAATGGGGTGGAAACTTAAGACCTCCAGACGGAGTGCATGTACTGAAATGACTTTTCTTCCTGAAAGATTAACAGGGTGTTTATGAGAAAATGTGTTGTTTTTTTTTTAAAGAGGGGAGGGGTATAAAACATTAGTCAAATTTAATATTGACTTAAAATCCTTGTATTATTTAGGCTTATTGTAAATACCAATAAGCACAAATGCCTTCATCCAATAAGTTTGTCTGTCCTATATCAGTTTTCTGCATGAGTTTTGCAGGATGGACACTCCCAACAGTGACAGGGATATGTCATTCTATTGGGGAGAGAGCCTTCTTCCCCTTTCACCCATGGCCTTCTTGCCCACTTGGCCAGAAAACATCGACCCAACTGTTTCCAATTCTTACTAAGCATGGCAGCTGGAAAATGCAAAAGACATGAGCAGTAGGTAATAAAATCAAGTCCCTTTGTTGATAGGGATGTGACAAGACAGGCAGGGACAAGGAAATAGGTAATTAAGAAGGTACCCCTCCTCTGGAAATGGTCCAAAATGTATGCACAGTTGGGTTCAGTAGACGTGAAGTATTGTTATATGAATGTACTCATATAATAGAAACTTTACCCTCTAAATTTCACTACTTCATTGGTCCACATTATTAGACCTTTGGGTGGAAAGCCTTCTCAGATGAAGAATGCAGCATCCTACCTACCTACTGTGGAATGCTTTCCTGCTGAGTCGAGGTCATTGAAAAGCTACTAATGCCTTTGGAGGCCTATGACATGACAGGTGATACCCCAAGATAGGGCTTCATGCATCATGGATTATGTCCATATGATAAAATCCATAATGTTACCTCTTGGGAACTTCACTCTGTTCCCTCCTCTCTGCCCAGCTGCCAGCTATCTTGCTGTAAGCAGCCGGCCTCTGTGCTCAACGCGGTTGTTAAAACCACTCGTGCACTAAGATGTGGGAAACAAAGATGACCAATTCTGTTAAGAGTGTGTTCAGAGTAAAGAGTGAAAAGAAGTCATGACAGGTTACTGCGGTCTTCACTTTTCACGCACAAGAGTAAAAAGGTGAGGCGCCCACACTTTGCAGATGCTTTCCCTGGTCTTGAGAACTGGGGTCAAGAAGGCACCCTTTGGGACAAACAGTCAAGAACATGAGCTTGCAAGTCACAACTGCAAGGATCTGAACCTAGATGCCCTCCATGCAGCAGAGATGGCATGTGCCAAGGATGTTCCAGAGCATGGATATGCAAGCAGGTTCTCAGTGAGACTAAAACTACGTATGTATAAAGGCTTTCCTTCTGTTTGGCCGAATTCTCTAGAGAGTTTTACAGTTTAAAAGTCTATTGAGGGTTCAAACTGTCACATCCCTGCATGGAGTTTGGGGAGCCCTTACCAGTCATAGGGTCTGGTCCCATATTATCCTCCATCTATCAAAAGGTTCCCTGCTAGTCACACAGAAATATGGGTATGAAATAATATTTTTTTTCTTTAAAAACTCAACTGCTAAACAGATAGTGCTGCTGTATGTCTGTAACCCCAGATCTCAGAGAAAGAAAGACTGCTAAGGGTACCAAGGCCAGTCGGGGCTTCAAAGGAAGAAACTGTCTTAAATATAACACAAATACATACATACACAAATACATACAACAACAACAACAAAAACCCGCATTGCTATATGCTAAATGCTTGTGTCTCCCCAAAATTCCTATGCTAGAATCCAAATCCTCAAATACTTGGTATTAGGATGTGGAGGAAATTAAGCCATGAGGCAAAGCTCTCTTGAATGAGACCAGTGCCTGTGTGAGAGGCCACAGATAGCTCCCTCAACCTGTACACAGTGGGACGGTACAGCAAAGGTGCCTCCTAAGACCCAGAAAGCAGGGATGCTCCACATGCTAAATCTGCTGACACCTTAAGGCTGGAAGTCTCAGCCTTCAGAACTATGAGTCATAAATTTCTTCTGGTTTTGGTTTTGGTTTTGGTTTTGTGATAGGGTCTCATGCATCCCAAGCTGGGATTCAAACTCACTATATAACTGAGGATGACTGCAGCCTCCCAAGTGCTGAGATCACATAGGTATATGCCACAGCTGGCTTAAAACATGTGAAATATGTAAGTGAGTGTGTGTGTGTGTGTGTGTGTGTGTGTGTGTGTGTGTGTGTGTGTGTGTGTGTGTCAGGGCATGTGGAGGGATACATATCCTTCTCTATCATCCTCTGCCTCATTCCCCTGAGATCTCCAACTGAATACAGAGCTGGGCTGGCAGCTGACAACCTTCCGGTCTCCCTACCAATCCCTCCTCTACGGTACCCAGATTACAGGTGCACACAACCACAGCTGATCTTTACAGGGGTTCTAGGGACTTGAACTCGGGTTTTCCTGCTTGCACAGCAAGCACGCTTCCCCATTGAGCCACCTCCTCAGCCAAAAGACTCATTCCTAATGCTACATCTACAACTAACAGCAAGAGTTCATCTTCCTGGTATCTCTGTTTGAAACTAAATCTATCAGAAAAGAAACACAAACTCAAAAATTAGGACAAAATAAAACAAAACAAAACAAAAAACAAAACAAAACAAAACAAAAAGATACCAATCAGTTCCTTTCTCCTCACCCGAGTTCCTAAACCTAGGACAAATATCCCAAATTCATTGTTCTCACAGCAATTAGCTTGTCAGTTTGCCCCAACGACTAAAAGCTATTCATGGGAGATGGCATCAGTGTCAGGGAGCATTACACTCCCCACAATCCAAAGCGCTCAGAGCTAAACCATAGCTGTTTATCCAGCTCTTTCAAAAGATTTAATCAATTGATTGATTGGTGAGAGAAACGGGTCATGTATGCCAAAGCATGGGGGTCATGCATGTGCAGATCAAGGGACAATTTTATGGAGTCAGTTCTCTCCTACTACTTTTAAGTAGGGTCTGGGGATGGACTCGTGGTCCATCAGGCTTGCAGAGTAAGCACCTTTACCGAAAGCTATCTTGAGATGCATGCTAGAGATGCAACCTTCATAGAGGAGCAGTCTAAAGCCCCGTGTACCTCCGAGTTCTATCAACCTGAACAGGTCATGTCTCCAAAAGGTCATGCAAGGGACTACATCATCAACACCTGTTGTGTAATCATAGCTTCTCATTCTTACCCCCAGAGAGTCTAAGAAACAGGTCATGTGTATCTGTTGCCTTGCCATGAATAAATGTTGCTAATGCTTCTCTCGTGCAAAGCCTTTTACAATAATAACAACGAAAATACAATGATGGTCAGGTTTCCGTATCTGTGAGTCCCAACCCTGTGAATTCAACTGACCACAGAAAGAAAACACTTGGGGAAAAAAATGTAACTGTACTGAGGGAGCATAGACTTCTTTTTCTTGTCATTATTCCCTGAACAATACAGCGTATCAACTATTCAGACAGCATTCATGTTATAGTCAATATTTCTCATAAATAACCTGCAGATGATGAAGCACACCAAAGGATATGCATAGCTTAAATGCAAATGCTGCCGTGCATTTCATATGAGGGACTTGAACATAACAGATCTTGGTATCCGCTGGGGTCCTAGAAGCAATCTGCTTCAGACACAAGGAATGACTGTAATTTGAAGGATAATCACACCTGGGAGATCTACTCTATATTCTCATGCCAGAAACGGCTTTGTGTCCTCTGAGAAATTGGGAAGCAACTTCCTTCTGAATGGTGAGAATTAGATACATGACCCCATCTCCTGGTGGCTCTGTCAGAAAACTCAAGTCATCTTTGAAGCTCAGCCACAGCAACTGTTGGGGTGGGGGGCTCTTATGGGCTCCCCATCCCTGACCTGGATTCTTGCTCCTTTAAAAAAAAATGTTCCACGTTTCTGCTGCTTTATTTGATAATTTTTTTACAACAGGTCTCATCAAATGCACAAATGTTTTTTTTTCCCCAACAAAAAGGGTAAGAAATAAATAAATGAACAAATATTGAAAGACTCAGTTGGGGGCCAATTTGAGTGGGGAGTTCTACAGATGGATGCAGAGGAAACAGAGGTTCCTAACATGGAGTATATTGATGGGCTTCCAGGCAACCTTGTACCTCTTAAAAGAGAATGTAAGATCATGGGAGAATGTGCTTTTGTGCTTTCTCCCTAGATTCCCAGCTTGCAGGAGGGTCTCTGATTAAGAAACGCTGCTCTGGGATCCTTTATGTCAGGAACCAAGAATTACAGCCTATCTCAGCAGAACCAGAAGACGTATAGAAAAGGGTTGGGTCAACCGGGGCCTTCTACCAACCTAGTGCGTCTGTGTGCTAGAGGCTGCTTATCCAAGCTGGACTGCAGTGATACTCATTTGGTTGTGTATTAACCTACCAGATGGTCTGTTGTAGCTAACAAGGGCAGGCTGCTGCTGCTGCGGTTGTGGCTGCGCCTGCTGCTGAGGCTGCTGGGGCTGCTGCTGAGGCTGCTGGGGCTGCTGTTGCTGTTGCTGCTGCTGCTGCTGCTGCTGTTGCTGTTGCATGCCAGGCAAGGTCCTTTTCCCCTGGACTGCAAGCTGCAGGGTTTCAGGGAGGGGCTGGCCCCTGGCCAACATTTTGTAAGCTAAAATCTGAGCTCGAAGCTGATGCAGCTGGACAGGACTGAAAGGCGAAGGACCTCTGTTAGGCTGGTTCATGGCCTGCAGATCTCCTGGGATGAGTGGCCCTGGCTGGCTCGGTGGCATCTGGGGTGGGGTTGGGCCTCCTCCAGATATAGGGCTGGAGACGTGCTCTGGGGCTCCCAAAGGAGAAGGATGTGGTGACATATAACCTAAAAGAAAACACAAGATCACAGGCTGCAGCAGATGACTCTGAGAGAGACAGAGGCAGTCTCGAATACGCTAATAATTTACTAGTGTGACACTACATGAGAGAAATTTAAGGTATGGATAAGTTTATAATGACACATAGCTTAGAAGTTTAATCTAGAAAGGCCGGGTGCTGGTGGTGCAAGCCTTTAATCCCAGCACTTGGGAGGTTTAGGCAGGTGGATCTCTGTGAGTTCGAGGCCAGCCTGGTCTCCAGAGCGAGTGCCAGGACAGCCTCCAAAGCTACACAGAGAAACCCTGTCTCAAAAAACAAAAAAAGAAAAAAAAAAGAAGTTTAATCTATAATATAGCTTATCTATAATTTAAAATTAACTAGTAAGCACATTAAAAAGGTCAAAGAAACAGGTAATGGTAATTTCTTAACAGTTTAACACCCACAAGATTAGCACTTCAAAAAGAGCGAGAGTTTTGTATTCTTTTTTTTTTTTCATAATAGGTAGGTCTTTGAAACCCAGCATTTCATGCTCATAGAACATCTTGATTTCTCTAGCCTCATTTCAGATGATCAATAGCCACTTGCACCCCAGAAGGCACACTGTCTGTGGTGGTTGCACACCTGCAGGAACGAAGATGAAGGGCAGTATTCTACATCAGAGGTAGCTCCAAGCTACTCAGCAAAACATGAAGAGGCCTAAAGTGGCTTTGTGCAGAATAAACAGTGTCTTATGAAGAAATCAAATATTATTTGCTTGATGATCATGCAAGCTGTGACTAAAAGGCAATTACCAAGGCCCTAGCACTGCAGTTACTGTGCCATGACTGTACACAGCATCTCAACTGAGTTTCGTCCAGAAACAGGCTGAGCCAAGGACTGAATGCAGGTAATTTATATGGGAGGTGCAGGGACACTTGGAGGAGTATGGAGAGGTGATATACGGGAGGGAAGGTAGCCAATAAAAAATGCATTACCAAGCCAGCTGTTGCAGCAAGCCTGGAAGATGAATCCACTGCTGAAGCTTTGGGACACAAGATAAATAAACTACCTACCATTATTCTAGGGAAGGAATGAAGAAGCCGGGGTATTTAAACTCCTACAGTATCAGTCACTGGTTAAATCACTAGTTATCACTAATGCTCTGGGGGCCATCTGTGTTCAGAGGACTATTCCACTGTAGATAAGGCAGGTGTCACCAGGCAGAGGAGAATCAAGATGATGATACCAGCCAATGGACATGAGGCAGATGTAGGCACAGAAATGGCAGGAAGACCCAAAGCATATAAGGAAGAGCTTAGATTGTTATATCAATCTTCAGCACATCTGTCTGAAGGCAAATACTGTTACCTCAGATTCTAAGGTAAGGCTGCGAAGGCTCAGAGAGTGAGTTACTCAATGTCACAAAAGTAAATGCCCATAGCTCAGGTTTAAACCAAGCCTGTCTGGCTCTAATGCACACACTAAATAATAGAATCTACATTTTGTTATGTCAAAATAAGTCAAGCATTTAAAGTTTCAAAATCTCAAGGCATAACTCCTAGGATATCACATACAAATGGAAGCCACCAATTTGGGTTTAAAATACCAAACTGAGGAAATGAAGAATATTTTTCTTAAGGAAGAAAAATTAAAACACACAGACATTTTGGTGGGGGTTATTTAAGAAGGTGGCGTGAGTAGCTGAGCCAAACAATACCCACAACCTATGACTGGGTGTTGTTGGGAGGGAGATTCAAGATGGAGAAGGGAACCAAGGGGATACTGTAATCAAACAGCTGCCTCGAGTACAAACAGAGTACCAATTTTAATAAAGTAAAAGGAGTCCCCAGGCAGAACAGGACAAACATACATGAAAAGACTTGATCCTTCGATGAATGTGTGCATTTGGCAGTTATCATAAAGGTCACCACAGGCCTGGTTACAAGATAAAAGCCATGTGTTTGAATCCATGTCTGGTCTGAATAAAAGAGCTGCACAGCCACAAAGGTCCATAGGTGGGTGACCCTCACACACCATCACCCTTTTGAATCTCAGAGGAAATAAGTGATACAGTTACTTTTATCTGTGGTTTTGCCATTTGGAGAGTGATCAAATTTAACATGATCTCCCGATAAGAACTGGTGTTCTTCTATTGTTTGTAAAGAACTGGAATGCCACATGGGGAATTGCTACCATGGAGGAAGACTGCTAGGTCTCAATACCCAAATCCCTACATCATGGGGGAGCATACAACACCAGGACTGGGGTTCTAGTTAGTTGTAAGTGAGCCACAGAAATCTCCCTGAAGCCAGCCTGTTAGACTAACAGAAATATTCCAACATATCGCTATTTGTAACAAGAATAGGGAATCAGTAAGATTCTTAACTTTTGCTATTAATATCTTTCCTTGTTAAGGAAGCTGACATTCACCTCTTAAAGGTAAGCTGATACAAAATGGTTGTTGTTCACTACACACCTTTCTTTCCAACTCCAAGAAGGAAAACTTTACCTTTACAGAAACTTATTCTCATAGTAGGAAGGTATAACTCTGGGGGTTAAGATGAGTCTCTTGCTGCCCACCCAACCTTTCTGTTTCCTAAATTGTCGAGTATAATCTCATCCACAAGCCAAAGTATGCCTGATACAATGGACTAAAATCCTGGGCAAACCCATAGAAACTCAACTGCATAGTGTGGCTTATCAAACCACTCTTTTAAATCATGAATAAGGCTTTGCTATGAGGTTGAGTCAAGAGCAAGGCAATGATGCAAGGATGAGACAATTGCACTGAAGAGATGAACTCACAACTCAGAAAATAAAAGAACCTGCAACTGAGAGTTTGTATCTAGAATGTACTTCAAAGGCCTATATGTTGGATATAGTTTGGCCTTGACTTGGTACACCTGGGAAGTGGTAGAACTTTACAGAGGCAGTGTCTACTAAAAGGAAGTCAAGTGATTGGGGGTGTGCCACTGACAGGGATATCAGGACCCCAATTCTTTCTTGTCTCTGCCTCTGGAGTGCTCATATGAGGTAAGCAGGCTTCCTCTACCCCCGCCCCCTATCTTTTTATAATGTACTTTGCCACCTTAGGCCTAAGTTCACAGAGCCAGGGTGGACTGAAACATTTGTAATTGAGCCAAACTAAACTTTCCTCTCCTTCTAAGTGGATTGTCCCGAATATTTTGTGACAATAATGGAAAGCAGACTAAAATACCTGGCTGCCGAGAAATTAACACAGAAAAGTATTGATAAGTTTGACAAAAAGGAAACTGACAGAATAAAATTCATATTGTAGGATCAACCAATGCAGTAAGAAATTTTACCTCAAATTTGATAAAAAAGAAACTGGGGATGTAAAGAAATTATTTCCCAGAATTTACAGAAGATGTTAATAGAATCATTCTGTCACTGTGACATTAGAAAGTGACAGTGGCTCGGCTACAGAGAGGGATTTTTTTCTACACGAGTAGCATCCCATAAACTTGAGGAAGGACAGAATCTAAACAATGCACTGGCATAACATATTTTGTAATTATCCTTTGTGAGAAAATAGAGGGAAGAGATTGCCTCCAAGTAAAAATACATTTGCGTGAAGATGACACTATGAATGTGGATGTCATTCTTTTGGAAGTTTTATTTGATTTACTCATCCAAAAGTGTCACAAAAATGGCAGTTTTCTTTCACTAGTCTTCAAGAGTTACTATGCCTCCAGTTTCACCTTGTCTTAGAGAGAAGCAATAAGCTCTCTTCTATTAATAACCTCAAACTTTTTACATATCAACTTTATATGTACTATATATATGTATATATGTGTACACACACATAAATACATGCCTATAAAGGCCTTCTCAATCCACTGTGCTAAAAATAAACAATGTTATCACAGGGACCATCAGGTAGACAATTAAGCATTTACTGAGGGAAATGGTTATGCCTTCCAAGCAACACCCTAAAGTCGCTTAGTATGTCCTGGGCTGGTAAAAGCTGGCAGCCTTTTGATCAGTGCTGGACCTCTGTATACCTGTGGGTTTAGAAAAAAGTTTCCACAAGGGGATTTTTAAGATGCACACTAATACTAAGTCAAAATTCTTTTTACATCATTACTTAGAATAGAAATGCCTTATACCAATACTGCTTTATTTAAACACACACGCTCGCGCGCGCGCACACACATTCACACACACACACACACACACACACCTTTAAGTGATTTACTCCCCAGTCTACAGTGGACTTCACTATTTTATGGAATATTATTACATGCTAGCTCTAAACTCCCCTGACTGAAGGTCCTCCCAATAACTGATGTAACTGATATAAAAACTGATCTCCATTTAAAAGTGTTAGTTGTTGAGTGTATGCTTTGTTTCTGTGTCTAATGGAACAGTGTACTGAGTGTGCACTGGCTCTCCTGCCAAGCACTGGAAATCCAGAGGTAAATAAGATATTCTCAAGGGGAGAAAAGGAGCCATGCTACCAGAAAATGTTTAGGAGAGATACATGTGAAACCATTCCCAATTATGGCATTCAGATGTCTTCATTCGTTTGTTCGGGACCTTTCACACAGCATTACTTCTTGATGTAGGACAACACCAAAAGCAGAAAAAGCAGAAGCATCTGGCTATAGGAGCTTCTGCATGGAATTCATCTACACCTACAAGGGACTAAAACGGAGGTCTCACATGGTCCCTTAGAATTTAAACCATGAACCTAGAGGCATCATAACAATTCATTCTCAGCACTCATGAGTCAAACTTCTCCTTCCTGTCCTGTAAAAGGCCTCAGTCCTTCAGACGATTTTTCTACAAGGTACCACTTCAAGAGTTATCTGTGATTGCTGTGCTTGAGTGCCAATAAGATTCACATCAAACCTTGGGATGGTCAAGACTGCAAGTAATAGCACAGGGACACCTAATGTTGGCCTCCATGACCGTTTATTCACACTTCACAAAGAAAATAACCGTGAGCATGCTTTTCTAAATCCTTATAGCCAAGTCTTTTCCACAGTGTATCTGATTGTAAATGGAGGAAAACTTAAACACTTAATTACAAGGAAGTATGTATGACATATAAACCACAGGTTTCCAGGAAGAAAACCCACATACCAGTGTCAATTGACACTAGTTAATGCATGGCCTTCATGTGTAAAAGTGACCAAGTGATGATTCTGAAATTGGGCTATGGTATATTTCCATGGCTCAGAAGTATCTTAATATCCCTTCAATAGAGAAGGAAGGACACATGACATGAATGATATGAAGGAGAAAAGAAATTCACATATTGGTTAGCTAAGGTCAGGGGTTGAATTGTTTGTGACGCTCCCCCACAAAGAAATACACACTGACATCCTACCCCCTGTACCTGTGAATGCTACCTCATCTGGAAATAGTGTTGATGTGGATATCACCAAATTAAGATGAACTTAAACTAGATTAGGGTCCATCTTGACCCAAATATCATAGAGGAAGAGCTGGATACAGAGCCAGACATTGGAAATGCCTTGTGGTCATGAAGGTGGAGATTGGAGTGTTTCATGTATAAGTCTGTGGATGCCAAGATTCACTGGCAATCAGTAGGGCCAGGAGAGGATTCATCTCTGAGGTCTTAAGAGATAGCAACATTCCTGACACCTCGGCCATGAACTTTTAGCCCCTAGATCTATAAGAGTATAGATTTGTTATGGGCCACTAGGTTCACAGTTATTTGCTACAGAAAGCCTAGGAGACTCACTGAACAGGAATGGCATATGGTTTTGCTGACAGAAAACATCACCTTTGACCCAGTGTATAAGTGTCAACTCAAGGGACACAAGGGTTTGGTTCATCTTACTTTTATATCTATGCTGTTGTTGTCAGAGAGATCTAGATTCCTTTTTGTCCTTATCAATAATGGCTATGTATACTCAGAGAAATAAGGAAACTTCCTAAACTTTAGCTTCCATGAGTTGGGAGTGATATCATTTACCCTACAAGATCACAATGAAGATTCTCAATGAATGACATGAAGTTCCCTATAGCATACTTGGATGAACTGGGTTGATAAAATAACTAGGACTTTGGAAATAAATTACCCCAATGAATGATAATTTTTGTTGGGTGAAGAGGGTGGCTTTCTTTCTCCAGAAAGCTAACTAGATTTATCCATCTTTAGACACATAGGTTAAAGCTATAACTAAATTACCACCAGGAAAGACTGAAATAGTATGGTATGAAGACAAAATCCAATGTGCAGAGGACACAAACCTTGGCTGTGCTGATCCATTGGGCTCTGTGGAGGGCCCATTCCCGGGTGTGGTGGGCGCATGCTGGCGCCCTTCATGGATCCACAGTGGGCATCGTCTATAATTCCCTTGTCATGTATCCCGTCCATGGGCTGAAACATGTAAAGGGCATCCATTAGACACCTCTTTAAGGTAGAGTATTTCTAACAAGACTATGAAGAGTTATCTCCAGTGTTTAAAGATATGACACAAGCATTTACTATCTATTCCATAGTCCTATATTTATATACTTCATAAGTAAAAACAATAGTAAGAAAGATTACACCAATAGGATCAGCAAAACCATCTCTAACAAAAAATAAGGCTTTAAAAACTGTTGAATTTCATTCTTTGGCCAACGTTTACAATCTGCTTTTAACTTGCCAATTAAAAAAAGAAATAAAGTACCATTCCTAGGGTAGACAAATATTACTCTCTCATACCTCTGTAAATAGCCTTGAAACCCCTTACATATTGAACTTATTCTGGAGTCCAAATGAAGGCTATGTTAAACGTCTGAGGTGACCTATTTTCCTGGTAATTTTTCTTCACTGGATGAATGAACTAAGGAAAGTTAAAAAGTTGAACCAGAAGGTTCCATGGCAGTTGGGAAGGAGAAGAACATACAGGGCAGAGAAGCAAAGGGGGTGAGTACCAAACAGGAGGGAGTGAAAACAGAGAGAGTGGTGGGAAGATACGCTGTGGAGGGAGGGAAACAGAAAAGGCTAAAGGCACAAGCTGGAAATAAATAACAAACACTGGGGTTGGACACTGGACCTGAGGCCCAGAACATGATAGACATACAATAAATAGCTATTGAACTGATGTTAATCCAATCCAGAATCAGGCAACAGAGCATGTGTTTGGAAAAGGAAAAGTCTATTCTTCCCCAAACTGTAATAGCAATTTTCAAAACAGCCTGAAAGGAACATTTCCAAGAGTTTATAAAAACCAAATGACTTCAAGCAAGAAAGTATGAGTGTTTGCAGTTTTGGAGAAAAGAAAGTTAATTTCTGCAGAGTCAAAAGCATGCACTTGAAAAGAGGGAAATTTTTTACCATAAAGAGGATGCTCAGAAGAAAAATGGGAAGAATATGGTATAAAGAGTGTCACTGAGTCTGTTAAGTAGTGATAATAGAGAGGAAATCAAAGCCAGGCAGCAGATGTATTTAGACCACTTGTTTACTTATTTTCAGTGATGTTGAAAAGCAAAAAGCTGAAGCTCAGAGAGAGATGGAGGAGAAAGACAAGGAACACAGCCTCCTGAAAAAGAACTAGGAAAGTGAAGGCATCTGGCCAGCAGGTGTGAGCTCCATGGGTTCACTCAGGTCCTCACACAGAGAGCTATCTGAGGGGCGGCAAGGGAGGGAGAGCAGGATAGCAAAACTGCAAGGCTCAAAAGGAAAATCTGCAGAGCTCACAGGCAAGAGAAACACAAAACCAAAAAGTACCTAGAAGTGTAGAGAATACAAGAGAGAGAGAGTACAGATCATGGGATAAAACCATAGGCCAGAAGAGATGACAATTAATAAAACTGCCCACTAGAAAAGCAGGGCAGAACCAGTCCTCACCCACACATTTAATCTTTAAATGTTTCAATCACAAAGGTTAACTAAACATGTCCTCCACATTTTTTCCTTCATTTGAAAGGTGAGGCCTTCATCCTTAGGTCATGCCAAAGTTCTGTAACACAGGGACAGAGTCTACAAAGGCGGAGCAGATCTGGATTACATCTCAAAGTTAACATGAGATAATGCAATGACTTCAGTATGTCAAGATGTCACCCCAGAATATGCCATGGAAAATAAGAGACTTTAGTTCTTAGATATTTGACAAGAAAACATGGATTTTTTTTTTTTAAAAGGAGGGCAGCCAGGCATGGTGACACAGACTTGTAATCCCAGCAGGCCAGGGATGAAGGAGAATAGGAGTCCACGCCATTCTGGGTTACACAGTTATGTCAAGACCACCATGAGTTACATGAGACTCTATCACAAACAAACAAACAAACAAACAAAGGAAAAAGGGGTACACAAACATGGGGATCCTATAGAAATACATCCTTAATAAAAAGAGGATTGTTTTTGAGTAATAAATCGGGACAGTGTGGTTCTGTGATTAGGAAAAAAACCACACCTGTCTATGCTGATACTGTACTTTTACCGAATATGGAATGCATGTTCACCTGTTTCCTTGGATAACTAGCTCATTTATCTTGGTATTGTGTCACTTTTCACAATAAGCACATACTACTTTTCTGATTTGGAAATCATCAAATAACTTTTTTTTTTCAGTAGACTTTCCCTTTGGGGTTCAAATCCCTACCTGGAAAATGACCTGAAGTCCTATAAAGTGAGAGAAGACACACCCTTTTCCCTGAAGATTCTTTTGTTTCAAGTGAGTGTCTTCTAGCACTTGTCTACTGGGATGGTTAATTTTATGTACCACCTTGGCTAGATCACAGGTATCCAGATACTTGGTAGGCATATATAGGCATATATATGGGTGTGTCTTCAAGGGGCTTCTAGATGTAAACTGAAGAAAGCAGAGTATGCTGGCCTAGGCAGCAGTCATCATTCCAAATCTACTCAGAGTCAAAGATAACAAAGGGTGCAGGTGGGAGCCGGTCTGTTTGCTCCTGACCTAGGCTGGGAGTTGGTCTCCTGATCTTCCCCTGGGGCCTACAGGGTTGACCTTCTTGATTCCCACTGACCCCTCTGGGTCTCCAGCCTGTGGACTACAAACTGTGTGACCTCTCCAGAGGCCAATTCCTCAGGAGAAATCTCTTATAGGCCACTGGTTCTGTTTCTCCAGAGGACCTGGATGTATGCACTGCACATACAAGGGGAAGGCCCACATGTGACATCATCCACAGGGGTGTAAACCCTACACTTGTCTCATGAGGGAAGACCTTCATGTAACACATGAGACCCTTATTGATTTTCGTTGATTTGCTAACCTTCAAAGCAAATAGTCAAAGAGGAACTATCTTTCTCAAAAAGGCTGTCTTTAGCATCTCCAATAAGGGCTCAAGGCCAAACGGTACCAATGTGATCATCCTCACAGCAAACATCTCATAAAGAGAGGATCGCTAGAAACTACTGTAGAAATGAACAGACAGATCTTCTGAACGAGAGTAAGGCTGCTAAACAGGGACAGAGAATTCCCAAGACTCCCCATGCAATTCGCTCACCACACTGGAGAATGACCAGGACTACTGAGAGTCTGGGGCCAACCTGAGCTATCTCCGAATCTCAATAAACCAATAAAGGAAGAATTTCCTAGAAACTATTTAATTTTAATAAATTCTTTCGAAAATATACTTTCTTGTTTATTTGTGTGTGTGTGTGTGTGTGTGTGTGTATAATGTCAGTACTGACTGCAAGAACAGCAAGTAATCTTAACTGCTGATTCATCTCTCCAGGCACTGAAATATCTTTAGGGGCGGGGGGGGGGGGGGGACGGACTTTCACCTTTCATTCTTAAAGATTTAATTTTGTCAAATAAATTTCAACATTTTTAAGGAAGAATAATTTTCAATATATATTGACTTATAGGAGAGTTGGAGGTCTCATTAATTAATTAATGTACTTATTCACTAAGTCAAAATACTTTTAACCCACAAATGCCCAAACTTACTCACATTATATGCTAGACGTTTGTATTTTACAAAGACAACATCTTTATTACTGGGCCATCTGTAATAGTGAGAGTACAGCAAAGGCAGTGTGTTGTACATTAGCTTGAGGAGTGGTTGTTTTTGCTTCTTAAGACAGAATCTCCTTACATAGTCCAGGTTGGCCTCAGAATACATGATCCTATTGCTTCAATCTCTCAAGTACTGGGATTACAGGACTGTTTTTAACAACCTACAAATTAACACAGAATTCTAGCTAGATCCTCATGTTAACAACAAGAGAAAGAGTCATCAGGATGCAACCAAGCTATGCCTGGGAAGACCGGTCAAGTGGGAAAGAGTGCACAAAATCTTACCTTATGCATCTGGTGTATGGCTTCCTGTGGAAAGTCTGCAGAGCCCATTGTTGACATAGGATGTGAGACACTGGGCGGTCCAGGACTGGGCCCCATCATGCTGTGGACCGAACCTGGGGATGGTCCTGGTCCTGGACTGGGCCCCAGAATTGGTCCAGGAGAGGGTCCAGGCCCCGGGGAAGGCCCAGGATGGGGCATTGCAGCTGGGTCTGTGGGTGTGGACATCTACTTCTCCTGGCTCTGCCAGTCAGCAGAGTATCACTAAACTGGAGAAGGGAAAAAAAGAAAAGAAAGGAATGTTTTAAACATGATGTTAAGATCCAAATAAAACAGTTGTTAGAATTTGATGGTGCCATTTCTATAATTAACATCAAACAGAACTATCCTGTCTCTTCCAGATGTTTGAATGAATGTGATATATCCCTGGGCCCCAGTCTTTATGAAGACCACTTGCAAAAAAAAAAAAAAAAAAAAAAAAAAACATACTCTAAGTGATCCCCCGGAAACATAAATCATCCAGTGTAACAGAGAGACTCACTGGAGCAACTGAAATTTAACACATAAGCAGAATCTAAACAAGTCTGAAATATATGACTAAACACAGCAGACCCTCTCCATTAAAGACTGGATTAGACACCTTAAAAGCCACTGCAAACCACTGGAATAGAAAATCCGTAACAAATTTTCATAAGCCAACAGGCAATAAAAACTTTACAAAGAATTCTAAACAGTTAAAAGGGGCAGAAACACGAGTCCATCAATTAATAATAGGAAGAGAAGTCCCAATTATAGAAAAAGAAGAAAGGTAGCTGGTGGTGGTGGCACACCTTTAACCCCAATACTTGGGAGGGAAAGACAGGATGGTCTCTGTGAGTTTGAGGCCAGCCTCGTCTACAGAGCCAAGTTCCAGGACAGCCAGGACTACACAGAGAAACCCTGTCTTGAAAAACAAAACAAAAAGAAAAGAAAAGAAAAAGAAGAAAGTCATACAAGTGTGGGTTCAAATACACTCAGACACAATTACTAAGGTAAGTTCTTATCTTGAAACTTCTTGGAGTCAGATGAGATAGTACATGCAAAAAAAAAAAAAGAAAAAAGAAAAAGAAAAAGAGAAAAGAGAAAAAGAGAAAAAAGAAAAAAAAGCAACAACAACAGAATCCAAAACTACCACAGTCTGTATGCCTTGTCTGTCTACCCACCACATCTACTGACTGGACCAGAAGTAATCAAAATGGACAAAGACAACTTACTGTCCTCCCAGACAAGTAACAGAACCAAAACCACTTGGGCTAATATGGTTCATGATTTGTGCTAGGCTACTGGCCAAAGATGCCAGAGAGTAGTTGTTTTTAGGGATAGACATTTTGTTTCTCCAGACTTAGCTGAACACTACTCTGTCACCCAGCCTCCAAGCCATCCTGGCATTCCCCACTAGGAAATGAGTGACTGAGTCACCGCACCTTGGATAACTAACAGTCAAAATGACTACAGAAGATATTTTCCAAATTCCTGTAGAGGATCAAGGATTCTAGCAACACAGCTGAATGCCACCATGATAACACCTCTTCCATGTTCAGGAGTTATCCAGCAGGCAGACATGTACACGGGGAAAAAGATTTTTGTTGTCAACAGAAATGGCCTCACAAAACACAGAACGGCACTCCCAACCCAACCCATCCCACCCCGGAAGTGACTCCCTTACACACCACATAATGGCAGAGATGCAATTAGACCAACAGCCTAGTTATCCAGGTGAAGAAAAGTATGAAGAGCCGCATCAGCTCTATGCCTGTCCCCTTACTGACCCTCTAGAGAGCAAGGCCCATGAAGGCAGAGCCTTGCTCTCCAATCCTGTGTCCCTGGCACCTTCAACCTGCACACATTATGAGCTCAGAAAATACCTGGTAATAGTCAGGCATGGTAGTTCACACCTGCAATACCAGCACTTGGGATACTGAGAGTGGATCACTAAGAAATCTGGGCCAGCCTGGGCTACAGAGTGAGACCATGTCACAAAATAAACAGACAAAAAACTCGGTGAATGAACAGCAGGCAAAATTTCAAGGGCAAGTAGATTCAATTCATTTTGAACCCAAAAAGTAAAATGTAACCGGCATTTGAGGTGTGTAAACAAAGAATTTTTTTTGGTTTTTTGAGACAGGGTTTCTCTGTGGCTTTGGAGGCTGTCCTGGAACTAGCTCTTGTAGACCAGGCTGGTCTCGAACTCACAGAGATCCGCCTGCCTCTGCCTCCTAAGTGCTGGGATTAAAGGTGTGAGCCACCAATGCCTGGCTCAACAAAGAAAATTTTTAAGGAGCAGGCAGAAACATAAGCTACTCTAGCGAACAAATTGAGGTTAAAATGGGAACTCAATACAAGTGCTTCCTCAAACACGGAAGGATCTGGGATGAATTATAACCTTAAGTACCCTAAGAACTAAACGTTATTTATTTTTTTGTGATTAACAAAGCAGGTGGAAATAACTTTTGTGTTTGCTTTCCACCTACCTCTCACATAAACACAAACATGTTCGGTCAGCGTTTTAAACTTAGGAAGTTGACGTCAATTCACGGGCACTACAAGTTATAATGCTCTGCCATGTATATCAACAAACCGATACACCCCTTCATTTTTTAGTGAATTAAAGGAAATTACTTAGTTCCTGTTATGGTTTGTTGTGAAATCGACTTCAATAGGTATTTTGGTAATATAGCACAAGTTTGAACAATGAAGACACAAACACTCAAGTTAGCCTGATATTCCTACTGCTTATTATGTTTTATATCACATATATGTATACATATATATGTATGCATATATATGTATATATACATATATATATGACTGTATTCTTCAGGTATTATTACTTTCATCTGGAATCTCTGAGGTGTTGTAAAATACATACAACTCCAAACAAATCTCTCTCTCTCTCTCTTTTTTTTTTTTTTTTTTTTTTTTTTTTTTTTTTTTTTACAGAAACTAAAACTTCCTATGAGGAAAATATTTTTGGAGGGAAATGAGATGCTTTGGAGCACATAAATGGAATGTTAATATAGGAATATGTTCCATGGAAACTCCATAATTAGAGATTCTACAGATGGACGCAATGTGTAGAGGTCTACAAGAAGCAGTATAGTTTAACCTGGGTCATGTGACCAAGGAATGGTAAAGATCTAGACTCTCAGAGTTCGAAGGAGATGATGTCTGACCTGCACCTCAACAATGAATCCAGAGATCTGAGTTCTGTCTCAAGCCTACTACCCTGGAGTGCTGAAAAGGTACTTTCCCCCTGGGTTCCCTTGGCTCTCTCTAGGCTTACGATGGGAATATTGAAAATGACCCTTCCATCTACCTGTGACTCAGTGTCTACCATCATCCAGAGGAACACAAAGTCCACATCTGATCCTGTGCTCGATAGAGCTGATGAATGGGCTACTATGCCCCAAACCAGGACTGTCCACTCAAGTATGACAGGAAGAGACCTCACAAAGTTAAGGCCAGTAGTCCTAGGCTTATTCTTCCTCTACATTTCTGCTGGCAACTTTATTCTTTAGTTCAAATGCACAATGGCACAATCTTAAAATGACGTGTAGGGCTACAAGTTACAGAGGTACAAATCTCAAGGCAGAGAGCATTATTGTCACTGAGTCAGCAATGAGGGCTTCAAGTGTAGGCTGGCCAACCCGGCTTTCTCACTGTGTCCACTCAACTCCTTGCCTCTTTATCCTTCCTGGAAGCACTAGATGGTGGAGCTAAGGGAGTGGTCACAGGAGCACAGTGGGAGAAGAGCAGGGCTCAGTCTGGGTGACAATTTGACCAAGTGATGAAACTGACAATCCATTTTCATTTTCTGTTGGGGACAAAGTTTTGCATCGCCTCATAAGGGAACTAACCCATTCTACAACGATGTGGCTATTACACTGAAGGAAAGACGCCTGTGGGAAAGTACAGCTGCCACCCATACACAGGAGTGCAGCCCCCTCCCCTGTCATGTTACCCTCTGCCTCAGACTAGGACTCCCTGAGGGCCAGGCCACTGTGTTCTTGGCAAGGATTCCTCAGCGGTACACCCTGTCTTCTTCACCCAGACATTCTTGCCTTTACAACTGGGGAGTGTGTGCTTTTAAAAGGCCATGGCTGCACTTCCCACAATTCCAAATCCCACAGCCACTAGCCCAAGTCTCCCTCTCCTTTCCCCCCCCTCTCCCGTTGAAAGGCTGGGCACCTCCATCTGCATAGTAAAAGGAGTTCAACTTCATGGAATTTTAAGGGTCACCACTCCAACTAGGACAACCAAGACAAAACTTCACACTTCAGTCTAATTGCAGTCCAGGAAATTCCGAGGACCTGCATGTGGGTTCTAGGATTTAAACACACCTAATGTGCTTTATAGCCATTCTAATCCCTTGAATTAAGGAGGTGGGGTATTATCAGGCTCCCCCTGAAAAGGTGAAGGCGGGAAGCCAGGAAAGAAGAGCCTGGCTTGTCCAAAGTCACATGGGTCACAGGAGCAGAACTTCTTACAGAGCACTTTATCCTTTGACTGTCAGTGCACCAACCAAGCAGGGCATCTACCAGGACAAGCCTATCACCACCCAATCAAGGTTAGCTGAGCCCTCTACTTTCCTGCAGATTTAAGGAGCCAGAAAGCCACAAAGGAGTGAAGTTCTGAGTGAGTGTGCGTTGTTCACACAGGCATGGCCATGTCAAGTATGCCATAGCCTTTCTGGGGGGGGGCGGGGGGAGAGAGACTAGTGCAAACACTGACAGTGTGCAGAAATGTTCATCTTAGGTTCCCCACCACCACCACGCTGCCCCAGATGCTTCTAGCCTCAAGACTGCTTCCCTGCAGAGACTGCTTCTCCTAGTTTAACTGAACCTGTCTCCTTGATTCTGCTGTATACCTGTAAACCCTGCCTCCTTGTTTATCTGTATGCAGTGACCCTCACCTCATTGTCCAGCCATATTCAATAGCCTTGCCTCTCTGTGCAACTCTATATAATAAACATGCTTGCTGTCCTGGGTACCATGATTTCTCTAGAAGAGAGCCCAGTCCATTCCATCTCAGCTTACTGTCTATGTGTGTGTTTCTCATCTATTCGCTCGCTGCCCCAGTTGGGTCAAAATCCCAGGGAGCTGTACATGGATGCATCACCTGAAACCCTATGCCCACCACCACAACCATCATTTCCATCTTCTCCTCACTGCTTTGAGACAAAAGAAAGGGATGGGGATTCCTAAGGACACAACCAGGAGAAGCTCAGCTGGCCAATCACCAGTCTTGACCACACTGTTTTAGGGATAGCATGCCTCGGCTTGAGCCTGGTACCTCTGTAATGTGTTCCACTGCTGGGCCAGACAGGGTTAGAAAATTGGAGACAAAGAACAAAGATGGAAACAATGGCACAGGTGTTTTGTAAAGGCCAGGATTTGGCTGGGACAATATATTTATTTATCAAGGCATGAAGTAAGGAGAAGCCAAGCCCTAAAGAGATCCTGAGATGAAAACATCATTGCCCAGAAGGGTCCTGATGCTTAATCCAACACTAAAGCATGTGTTTTTTATGTATTTATTCTCAATTCTACTGAGTGTCTCAGATAGAGGGGAATTACAGGAGAACAACAGGGATGGGGGCACACATAAATACACACACACACCCTAACAGGAAACGTATGCATAAACAGCAACAAGAGAAAGAAAATAAAGATCTTCCAAAACAAGTATGGGCACAGCTAAATGTCTCCAAGGTAATAGGGCAGGAAGGAGGGATGATACTTAGAGAGGAGTAAAGGACTCAGGGAGGGGTTACCAGAGATATAAAAATAAATAAATAAATAAAACTTTCTAGAAACAAGAAGAGTTGGGGAGTGCTCACTAACTTGGACAATACCCCTAAACTGCCCTTCACCAAAGCTCCTGGGGAAGCTTGGAGATAGCCCAGGACTCCAGCCAAGCTTTCCCAAAGCTCACTGCATAGAAAGACTTGGAGGGCCAGACTAAAGGTAGACAATCACAAATAAGAACTTAGTCCAAAGCCTAAGAATAACTCAGCCTTTGCCAGCATTCTGGCAGTTACAGGAGAGCGATAAAGCTTAGGAGATAAGTCCAGATAGGAGTCCTTTTGTGTCTGTCTGCTGAGTCAGAAGTCTCTGGTAGGAAGGGCTGCTTGCCTTTCCCCCTTTCCCCTACATACCTTCTCTACAGATGAATTGAACTCCTTCACCAGATGTAGCCACTTGCCTAGAACTGGACAGAGCACACCATTAGTGTTGGTAGGTGGGCAGTGAGCAGGACAACAGTGAAGATACAGGAAATAAGTCTACCAGGAGGAGCCTCTTGTTCAGAAGACAAGCTTGTCTGCCTCAGAGTTAAACATCATGAAGGCCCATACTGCTGCTTGGCCTGAGAAGTGCAACTGTAAACAGTTCCCAGTATAAGTTGTGATGGTGATAAAAATCATACTGTGCCTAAAGCTAACGTAAGTTGTTCCACCCAAACCCTAGAAAAGCATTGAAAACACATTCTCATGGTTATTCATGTTGGCTTGCCATTCATTTCAAAGTCATATATGGTTTAAGAAGTGCTTGGATGAGAACTTTTCTGTTCACTGGGCTTCTGTGAACTTTCTTTCATCTTTCAATCACAGAAACAAATTTAGGACATGCCAGAGCTGCTGCCCTGCCTTTAAATAAACTGCCTTGGGACCATCCTTGCCCAGAGTCAGACCTGGCAAAGGCTGGGAAGAAGCTGGGTGCACAGGGAAGATAACAACAAACTCTGTTGCACTAATTAGTACACACACACACACACACTCTCTCTCTCTCTCTCTCTCTCTCTCTCTCTCTCTCTCTCTGAGGGTTCCAGCACTGCCTGGGCCTGGGCCTGGGCCTGGGCCTGGCTTCACCTTATCACCTCCATGGATACCTGAGTTGCCACCCTCCAGTAGTCATCCACCTGTGATGCACTGTACACCATGCTAGTGAGGACCAATGACATTCCCACACAGGAAAAAAAAAAAAAGTCTTATGAAGGGTGTTTATCAGAAAATCCAAACTGTAAGAGGTTCCTTCAGTACAGAAACAACACACCTCTCTAATCTTAGACTCAAGGAATAGGGACAAGCAAAGGTTAACTTACTTCTAAAATCCAAGTGAGCACACACTGCTAGGCTATTGGCCATAAAAGAAACCAGCAGATCAAACTGTCAAAATCTATCTTCAAAGTGGGTATCCTGAAGTGTAACCAAGCACTCGTACATGTTTTGGACATGCTTGCCCTTCCCAGACATGCATAGGCTATTCCCCACAGCAACCTCATTTTAGGGTGCTGACAACCATCAATGGTTGCCACTTCATTTTCTGCTAAGAAAATGTCACCTATACACTAAACACTTTTTTTAGAGTACGAAATGCAGGCACACTTTTACTTGGGAGCAAAACTGGACATTTAGGCTTACATGCGGAGTGAACCAGTGTTATATGTATAACATTCCCAGTGATGGCACTGGGAATTGAGCCCAGAAAATGAGCCTAACATGTATGAATTAGGCAATCCCCTCTATCACTAAAGGACACCCCTAGCCCAGATGATCTTTAATATGCTCAACATTTCTTGGCTGACTTAGTCACAATCAGAATTCAACAAGGAACCCTTCAAATACGTGGCAGTAAAAACCGACAGTAGCCATTGATGAATCTGACAGTCATCAACAGGTCCACTGAACCTCTTTGGATTTCAAGTTCCTTTCCTACCACGGAGGCACACTGGAAAGCCAGCAGCACATTTAGTTTCGAGAGACACTAAATAAAATATCAGGTGTGCAGACACTTTGTGAACTTATTGTAGACAAACACTCATTACTGCCAGGATCCTTTTAAGATCTTCAATTCTCACCGTGAACTTGAATATACAAGTTACCAGATGAGTCTAAAATACAGCTGTGCTCATGAATCAGTACCCTTGGCTCAAACTTTCTGACAGAGGCTGGAGAGATGGCCCAGTGGTTAAGAGCACTGGCTGCTCTTCCTGAGGAAGAACCACATGGGTGGCTGATGACTGTTTGCAACTTCTGGCCTCTATGAGTACCAGTCTTGCACACAGTACACAGACATACATGCAGACCAAACATATACACACAAAACAAATAACATAGAGATATTTGATTCTAAGAGACAAGTCTCCAACATACACTGGGTAAAAGGGTCATGCTCTAGTCTGTATGTCATGGCTTTCTATAACCTCCAACTTTATCTTTTAGGAACTCTCTCCTACTGGGACCTCTTGGTCCAGGCAAACTAGTCCAAACAGGTACACTGGGCTTCCAAAGGCTTGTTCAAGCTGAGTCCCTGTGACCTAGGGCTTTCTTTTGATCCCAGATGACCTGAACCACCAACCCCTATCTCTGCTCTGTTCTTCCCCCACCCTAACCCCTCCCTTAGATTTTTATCTGTCCTATCTTATCTAGAAGTCAAGAGAGCTGGTCCTGATCTCCCTCTGTCACGGGGCTCAGCAGGTCACTTGCTTCTCCTGTGTTTAGATACTCAGGTACATTCTGAAAACACATCACTTCTTACTGACCACTGATGTTTTGTTTTTTATTTTTTTAACAGAATTTTGGACTTTGTTTAATGGCATTTCAGAACAGAACAGCAAACCACAGAATAGCTGCAAATATTTGCCAAGCAATTATGTGTCCAGTTGTTAAAAAGCCTGGGGGCAGAGGAGGCTTTCCTCCCAGACAATAAATTTCCATAGGGATGGCTCATCTCCCAGTGGGATGGCAGAAACTGCAGTACCACATCCAACAGGCAAAGAAATGTACAAGCATCCCAAACAAGAAAAGTACAACTGGAATGCAAATCCACAGAGAATCCCCTCAAGTAACCTGGGTGCCAACACACTACTGTTCTCTGCTTGCTCTTTCTTTCTTTCTTTCTTTCATTCTGTTTTTCTTCTTTCTTCCTTTTTTCCTTTCTTTCTTTCTTTCTTTCTTTCTTTCTTTCTTCTCCTTTTACATATTTTTAACTCCTAAATGTCAAATCCAGTTTTTAAAAAGAAGAGGGATTTATAATTACACCTTAATGGTTTTTAAATTATGTTCTATTTCAGCCTCAACTTCTGAGGATTCCATTCATCAATTACAAACACCAGGACCACACTTAGATTAAATAACTTCTTTAAAGACTTTCTAGTACAGAAGTGTTTGCACAAATGTAGATCATATACTGGTGCTTACCCCCCATAAAAATGCAGTATTCTTAGATGCTTTAAATCGCCCAGAATTATAGCCTGAATATACCTGTCAGAATGTCCCACCAGCCTCATAGAACCAGGAAAATAACACAATTCACTCCAAGTTTCCCAGAAGTCCAGAAATAAACCATGAGCTAGGGCTGCTGCTCAGTTGGTAGAGTATTTGCCCAGCATGCACAGAGCCCTGGGTTCTACCCTTGGAACAGGGTGTGTTGATACATAGTTGTAATTCCAGCAGTTGGGATATCAGAGCAGGAAGACTGACAAATCAAAAAAAAAAAAAAAAAACCAGTCAAAATCTGTATCACTATCCAATTCATCATTCTAGATGATCATGTGAGAGAATGAATTAGGTGTTTCTAGTCAGTGTTCAAAAAATTCACCATTTAGCTACTGGACTTCATCAGATCCCTTATATGGTTTGCTGAGGTATAATTATTCAGGTATTTAAAACTACATTCAAAAAACCTTTAGTACTTGAAAGTGCTGCAATATTCTGAACACTTTCAAGGAAAAGTGCTAAATTAATGTGGACAAATAATAAAGTTATAACAAAACAGTAACAGAGACATGAAGTCTTTCAAAACCTGGTTGCAAGATCCCATTTAACTTGGTGATAAATATGCCCTTTCATAATAAGTATTTGAAAAGGCAAATAAATATGCTCTTCCATAAACTCTGGCAGGGCATAGTGTTAGACAATTTTTTGTATAGAGAAATAAACAAACAAACAACACCTATAACTTCCTAAACACTATACCAAATAAATTACCAGCATCTGTATTTTCTATACCCAACTACTATATAGTGACTCATCATCATCTTATTAACTGGCTAGATATTAAAAGTTCCACACACACAAAATTCTTTTTCTCATAGATGACAGGAAAAAAAAATCAAAAGTAACCTCCAAATATGGCTTTTCACCAAGGGCATTTTCTCATTTGTTCATTAGAAATAACACAGGAGGGAACTGTGTCCCACAGTTTTCTGAGGCTATTCATGCAAAGGGACAACTATCCACACCCTACAGCATCTAAAGCAGAAACAGTGTGAATCAAAACTTCTGGTAGTTCAGGCTTGCTGGCATGCCTTCACAATGCTGAGACAGGGAAATGGTCCTGAGCATGGTGCCTGAGATAAGTCAGGCGTCCTCGTGGCAGCATGTCAAAATGTCATAAATAGTGATTTATTATTTCTCTAGAGTAGCAAAAAGCTGCTGACCTAGGAGGGTTTGACAAAGGCCTTGTTTACAAAGGAAGACTTCTAAGGGAGGGAGAAAACTGGAAATGCTGCAGGACAGCGCCACTTTCATAATTTATGAAACTTCTCTGTTTACGGTCCTCCTCCAAAACACAATGAGCCCTTACAAAGAGACGTCAAAATATTAAGAGTATGTCAGAGTATCACAGCTGCCTTCTAGAAGAGAAAGTTGTGCTTTTACCCCCAACACACCTGCCTGCAGAATGGTTTATTTTAAACCTAATCAAAGAAACAGAGCTTTAAATAATTACCGGCAAAGGGGTTACTTTCTATCTAGGTATACTGTGTCAAGAATACTTACAAGGAAGAATTCAAGCACTAACCAGACAAGAAGCACACTTTTATTGCGGTCAATTCTAAGCCTCAGGTGTTGGCCAGAGTACTTTTCAAGAAACCTGATGAGAAATGCTCAAACAAACCACTCTACAAAAGAACAAAAGGAAAGATCTAAGATAGCTTTGAACAGGCTGTGTGGTAAATGTTTTCTGTGAGACACCACAGTGCAGCCAGAGCCAAAGTTAGGCTCTGAGTGATACAAATAAGTCCTGAGAGAGGTTGCATGAGGCCCCTCCCTGCCGTCCTTCCCTGCCAAAGGTTCTGACACCCCCAATCCTAACTCATTTAAAAACATTCTTTACCATTATGGCCACACTTTTCCAAGGCCAAACACAAACTAGATGGACCTCCACCTGTGGATAATTTACCCCCTCAACCTACTTTAATAATCACCTTATAAACATAAGGGTGTCTCTAAATCTCCTTTGTTTTTTTTTTTTTCAGTAGTAAACATTTAAGGCAAAAGGGAGCATTTTGTAGCCCTTTTGTTTTTTATATTCTGAAGTGTTTTTTTTTCCTTAAAAGTTTTCTTAATGTATATTAACTGTACAAAATAATGGGTTTCATTATGGCATTTTCATACAAGTTTATAGTTGTACTTTATCCCAATTACCCTCTCTTGTCCTTGGTCCCAAGCTGCCCCACCCCCACCCCACCCACACACTTTTGGGTCCCCCTCCTCTACTATCCAAAGGCAGCATTTTAAAAGCAAGTCAGCAAGCCTAGAGGAATAAAAGGGCAATTAGATTCTGAAAAGACAAAGTGTGTCTCTATTTGCATAATAATGCCACCTAAGCATCAACCCAGCCACACCCCCTAACCCTTCACCAGCTGTGCTTAGAAGTAGTCCTGACAAGTCCCTAGTGGGTAGCAACTAAAAGTAGGGCCTCAAAACTGGAGGGAAATGAATCCGAAAACACTGGAACGTGCTTTTTTAAGTGTTTGCATACATAGCATTAAACGTGGCTTTTATGTTAATTAGAGGAGTTCTCACTGTTTCCTGAGTCCAGGGTAGTTTGGATAGAACTTTTGTGCTACCAAACCCAACCACCTCTCAAACCAACGTAGGTGTTCCCACAAGCAAGATATACAACCCCCAAAAGTTTGAAAATTAACTGAAACCTTAAACATTACCACGCCGAGCAATAAACAAACGTGGGTCCTTAACATCTTCCTTATGCTCCATTGTTATGAATACAAAGGAATACGTGCCAACACGATGACTAGAAAGGACACAATGATGACACCTCTCCAAAACATTGCTAACTCGGGTCACTCTGTTTTTTCAAAAGCACCAGCCTCCCTCCATTGCACTGGGGAGGAGGGGGGGGGGGAAGGACACAGCCTGGCAAAACTCCCCAAAAGTTATATAAACAAAGGAGGGAGAAGCCCAATGTGGGCTTCGCACCCATGTGCTACTAAAATTACATAACACCCGGTGCAGACACTGAATGAGGAATGATTCTGCACTGCACCCCCGCTCTCTCCACTCCTGCACTTTCTTCCTTCGCTTTAAACACCCCAATGCCCCACGAGAGAGAGTGGACCGCTTGGGATGTTCCTTTTCTTAATGGAGTGAATCCTTGGAGAGTTGCAAGCTTGTTTAGGCCCCGAAGTTTGAACGTGCAACAGCCTCAGGGTTCCAAGACTCACTCTCTCCAGACCTGGAGCAGTGGACTGACAACGCCAGCCACCCGCGAGGCCTTCTTCTCCCCCGCGCGGTGCCTCCCGCTGGAAAGTTTTCCCTGCGATCGATTGCCTGCCTGACTTTGCAAGGAAGGCTAGCCAGAGACCGGAGGGGGCCCCCCGCATAGAAAGACCTAGAAAGCTCGGTGGGCGGTGGCGGCTGCAAGAGGCGCAGGCTCCTTACCTGGGCGACTCGGAATGGCCCCGGACTCAGGCGGGTGGCGCCTGGGGCAAGGAGGGAGCGGAGTGCACACCACTGCTTAGGCCGGTGCCCGGGGCCCTGCCCCCGCCGCCTCCTCTTCCTCCCTCGCGCGCGTCATGTCACGGCGATCAAACATGTCTGTGCGCTTCGCCGCGGTGACTTCCTGATTCTCCGCCGCTCGCTCGCGCGCGCCACGCACTCGCCCTCGCCGCCGCCGCACGCACCGCCACCGCCTCCCGCCCTCTCGCCGCCAGACCCGCTGGGTCTGCGTCCAGCTCCCGGGAGAGCTCGGGCCGGAGGCGCAGCCGGCACAGCCCGCCACGCACTGGTCCCTAGTGCACTGCACACTCCCGCTAGCCCGTCGACCCCTCCTGCCCCTCCACCCGACTTGTGGCCCTGCCAAACTTTTTTTTTTTCCGGGTTGATTGGTGTCCAACTTCCCTCCGCCCCCATCCCCAGGGAGGCCCCCCCCAACCCCGCGCTCACCACCATCCGCAGCGAACAGCAACCTGGATAAAAATAATAATGTAATCCAGGCGGCGGGGGCGAACGCAGACACCCGCACCGGGCGATCTCTCCCGGGTACCGGAAACCGGCGCGAGCGCCGGGACCGGAGAGCGAGTGTCTCCTGGAGTCTACACCGCTGCGCCCCGCCGGGTGTCACTGTGTCCAGGCTGCGCGGCCTGGTGCGGGGCACCCGGGGAACTGTGATGGTGTGCGCTTGGTGGCTGGAGGGCGCCCAGGGGCTAGCGCGCTGGACCGGTGATTTGGGGAAGTGCATCGCGACACCTTTGCAGATGGCGTGGCCCTGTTTAGCAACGCCAACCGGAGGGGAGGCATCCCGGCTTTGGGGGCAGACAGGGGAAGGGGTGAACTAGGTTGGGATGGGAATAAAGCAAACTCAAAGCAGGCAACGAGAAGGAAGGGGTGAGTGTCATAGCTGGGAGGAGGCTCCCACCGGCTCTCCCCGCCTCCCTCCTTCGCCACCTCCCCCCCCCCCCCCCCATTCCCTGCCTACTGCAGCCCTTTCCTTTCCCGGGCGAAAGCCACGACCGCTACCCGAGTGCGCGCGGGTCCTGTTGTGACAGTCAGGCAGAGAGGATTATCCGGATCATGGCCTCCCCAGCCCTCAGCCGCCGCGGCTCTCCCGGGTCCCTGTGCGCCCCTGACACCCAGACCATCCCAGGCGCCCCACAGCCGCGGCTTCCTCGGCGCAAGCCAAGGAAAGACACCAAGCAAAAGAAAACAAACCCAGAGAGGGGGGAGGGCAGGCTAACGGAGCCCTGCGGGCACCTCGGACTTCTTTCCTTGGGGCTTCCTTCCACCCCCCGCAGTGGGACCCTGGTTGGACACCCTGAACTTCAATACCCCAGCCCGCTCAGCCTCCAGGTACCAGACAAGGAGGTCCGTGGCGCCACGGTCACAGCCCCCGCAGCAAACCCTTCGCTTGAAGGCCTGTCACCAATCAACATCCCCTTCCCTGCCCGAGGGGACCCGAGGAGTGGAGGTGACACCTCCGAGCCCGCAGGCACCGACTCGGCCACCGCCTGCTCAGTATGCCAGCCCGAACTACTCCCGCCGTCACGGTCTGCTCGCGTCCCCGCTGCCGGAGCCCTTTAAACAAGTCTCTGGGAGACGAGTAGCAGCCGTGTTGGTTGGCGCCCTGCCGCCAGCCCGGGCTCTTCGCCCTCCTTTCTCGTTTCCTTCCAACTCTAATGGAGAGGATGGCTCGGGGTGAACTGTCGCGTTTCCTTCCAGCCTCCCCTCTCCGGTTCCTCCAGACTCTCTCCTTCTCTTGTCACCCCCCCCCCCCACACACACACACACACACACCCCTGCTTTTAAGGGGATGGGGGATGCAACCTGGCCGAGAGTGTGTTGAAACCCTGAGTTGGCAGCACATAGCTGTCAGCCCGCCTCGGGTCAAGGCTATAGCTTGTTGGGATTTCTTCCCCCTTACCCCCTTGAAGTAGTAATTATTATTGTTGTTATTATTAGAATGGCGAGGTTCGGTGGAAACTTTCTGGTTTCTTCTATCACCGCCCGGGAGCTGTCGTTAGAGCATTCCACCTGAGGCCCGCGAGGAAGAGGCGGGCTTTTTGTTGTAGCGGTTGGCCCGCCTGTTTGTTTTGGTCTTCGAGCATGCACAATAAATAATATGATTAGGATAAAGATGCATAATTCGGGGCGAAGGCGGTGCGGTGCCAGAGGGGTTCGGCTGCGAATGCAGCCGGGAGGCCGGAGCCGGGGAGAGAAGAGAAAGGAGTTGTAAGTTATATTTACCTTGCTCGCGAGCAGTGTGCTGGCTGAATCTTCCCTCTCTGAGTCACCCAGAGTACAGCAACAGAGGGAGCGAGGACTAGATTATGAATATGACTTCATTGATGACAGCCGTCCCCTCCTCTTCCTAAACTCGGGCTCCGCCCCGCGTCCCACCCTCGCCGCCTCCACGGGCGCCGGAAGACGCGCCGCAGTTGGCCCGGCGCGCCGCTCCTCCCTGCCCGGCCCGGTGCGGGTTGGCGGGACGCTCCTGTCACTCGCCCTGCTCAGCGACTCCGGGAGCGCGGGGGGAGCAGGGGGCGGTGTGCAAGAATGTGGATCGAGACAGCTCTACTGTATGCGTGGATCCGTGTGTGTCTGCGAGGCGCCGGCTCTCCGCTGTGTTTGTGCCTGGAGCAGAGAAACTGCGCAGGACTCGCAGCCAGCCCGCAGCCCTACTGGACTAGGGCGCCGCGTGTCCCTCGGCTGGCAGTAGTCTTCCGAGCTCCTCGGGGGAGGCTGGGGAAGCCCCCGAAGCGAAGGGGAGGACAGCCGTAGTAATAGAGCGTAGTAGTTCGGGGAATGTGGAGACCGTGCTGGAATTTAAGTGTGCCTGCGCCTGCCAGCTCGAGCCTGCAGAGAGAAAGGGAGGGGACGGCGGGGGCAGGGCTCCGAGTGGCACCAAAGCTGTTTGTGGCACAGTGTTGGCCCATGGGGGGAAAATGGGTATTATCATACCAGCTGAAACTTTTTCGACCCCCCCTTCCCCCAAGGCTGTCATAAATCTGCGTTCTTCTCACCCATCCCCAACCCCCAGTGAAAAGGGAGGCGGCACAAAGAACGAGTCTGCCAAATCTGTCTCATCCGTAAAGGACTGCAAGCTTCCAAATGCCAGCGACGAGAAACAGCTGAGAGGCTGGACGCCTAGTAAATAAATAAACCCAAACAAACCCGCCTAACCCCTGTGTTTACTTCTGAAAAGCACTAAGCACTGTCACCTCCCCTCACCTGTCATCTTCGAGCAAAATATACATGAAAATATGGGGGGACTACCCCCTGGGGGTGGGGCGGAAGAGTCATGGGGCAGCTGAACTATGGGTTCTGCTTTTGATTTAAATAGGGAAATAAATCGCATTCTCTACAGACCGGAGTCTCCTCTCTCTTTCACCCCACATTTAAGACCAATTAAGGCTACAAACTGCAATTTGCCTGCACGTAGTGGTTTCGAGAGCGAGTGCTTCAGTTTCCCTTGAAATACAGTATGTCAGCTGGACCCTAGGTCACTATTTGGTGAGGCAGTTTTATTTTTAGTTTTATGAAGTGTGAAAGAATGTTAGGAGATTTTAAATCAGGGGCCTATTATATTAGACTCAGATTAATGTAGGTGCTTGACTCTTAAAATTAAAACTGCTCCTATGTGGTCGTGTTATGAAAAGTATGATTTATCCCTTATTTTGCAATGCAATGGCTTAAATTAGTCATTCAAAGTGCACTGTGACTGTTGAGGATCCCTCCCACCCTAGAGAAAAATCCTATTTTAAGACGGTTTATAATTTTACAGAATTGACTGTGTGGGCAACAGGGTCTGAAGTGCCATTCTAAGGATGCTAAGCTCCGCTCCAATACTGGGTATGTTGATGACAAGGAACAATGGGAACAAATATCAGATTCGGTATGTGCTCATTATGTTTCAAGAAGGGTTTATATCACTGGTCCAGGCCCCAGGAGGAAACACTACCAAGTCTCCACTTTCGCCTAGTAAGGAGAGCGAATGATCACACACCCTATAGTTTTATAGTTTTCCAAAATGCTATTACTTGCTTGTTATATTAGTCTTCCTTGTTTTTTGTGTACCCCAAAGTGAACTTCTAAGCAAAACAAAACAAACAAAAAACACAGACACTAAGGGACTAGAATATAGTGTGCCTGGAAGGTTATAAGAAATTGCTTCTCTTCTGAGGATAGACTAATATAAGAGCAACTGGGAATATAGTCCAATACTAAACACAATTAATAGTTTAGTAAGTATATAATCTAAATACTAACTTCTAACTGCCTAATGTTTCATCCTTACAGAAATACAGCCAGAAACCTAATTGTGTATAATAAAAGGCTTTGACCTAATGACAATGCTTATCTTTATTCACTAACACGGATTAGGTTTTCAACTTTATGGGTCCACTTTGTTTCCTTCATATGTCAACTTTACAGCCCAAGGTTAACAATTTGAAGGCCAGGTGGTGGTGGTCCCTTTAATCCCAGCAGAGGCAGAGGCAGGCAGATCTTTGTGAATTCCACTCCAGTCTGATCTATAAAACAAGTTCCAGGACAGCCAGGGCTGTTACACAGATAAACCCTGTCTTGAAAAAGAAATTAAGAATTTGATGATGTCACACTGTGTGTGTGTGTGTGTGTGTGTGTGTGTGTGTGTGTGTATTTATCCCTATCCATTTTTCATTTGTCTCTGTATATATGTCTGACTTTGTCTGTCTGTCTGTCTTTCTGCCTGTCTCTCTCTCTCTCTCTCTCTCTCTCTCTCTCTCTCTCTGTGTGTGTGTGTGTGTGTGTGTGTGTGTGTGTGTGTGCTTTGCAGGGGCTAGCTATCCCAAAGTGTCCTGGCATTCACAGCCTCCTGACCCAGGTATACCACACCATGCCCAGCATGGCTTTACCTTTATTCCCTTGTAAATAAAATCTTACCTCCACTTGCCATGACAAACCTTAGAAAGAGCAGCCATCATCTTCTAGACACTAAAGCCAGCAGCCATTCCTCCTGGCATTTTGTCAGAGAGAAAGTAAGGAGAAAGTCTTCCCTTTGTTATATGTGTGTGTTCTCCAGGTTACATAAAATTTTGATGCAGTACTTGGAGGGGTTGCTACCCATACATTATATGCACAACTACAGGAATAAAAGAACACAATATGTAGTTGGGAGTACAGATTAAATATAGATACTTGGCTCTCTTTCCCCTCACATTGACCTAAGAATGCCTCACCTTCTCCCTTCAGGTTTCTCCTCTGAAGAATTGTCTTGTTTGTAGCTTGCACTGCCTCAAGTCAGAATTTTATCAAAGCATTCTTAAACTCATGAGAAATGAAAAGGCAGCAGCATTTGCTCCGTATGAAAAAGAGAGTGGATAGTATATAACACGAGCTTCTTCTCCGAGGTAAAGCAAAATATAACAATTGATGATGCTAAGGAAGAAAATGAGAGACGCTTTTGTTTGTAGAAAATCATAGGAAAGCAACTATGGTGAGAGGCTAAAGGACTCAGGGACGCTGCACAGGATGCTACATTCCCAGGAAGCTTTTCTTTGGGGACTTTGATGAGTCATAATATGTTCTCTGAAGTTGCTTTTCTCTTTCTAGCCTGGTATCAAGGGGTGGAAGTTGCTTTTTCATGTCTGCTTGGCCACATCTACTTGTTATGTAAGTCTGTTTTGGCAGATGAGAATGTCTCTATAGAGTAGATGCTGGGTTTAAAAACTGCTATCTGGTTGCAACACCCTCATGAAGAAAAACTGCATGCACAAAATTTGGAAACTTCTAGTCCCAACAGAGTATTACTGTGGACTGAAATGTTACATAGCTTCAGGCCAGAGCAGGTGAGGCCATTTAGGGAATGAGTCTTTCATCTGAAGTAATACAAACTAAACTTTGGCAAATTAAATCAGCTGACATTTAGTGAAGAGTTTAGAATTAGCAAGAAAACTGATTACAGAAATAAACACTCTTTTCTCCCACCCCCAATAAACAATCTATAAGAAAAATCTGGTCTTTCCCTATCATTTCTCCAAAATGCCACCCTAATTTTCTTGGTGAGCATACAACTCTCTACTTTAAAATCCATATGTATTCCCAATCCATCTTGGGAGAAACATCAAACTTCTTAGCATAGCATTCAAGGCCCCAAGGGACAGGTCTCTACCCTCCTTGTAGTCTTTCCCAAAGTGCTGACCTGTGGGAGATCTGGTCTAGCTGCCAGTTCCTATGGAGCTCTACTGTTCATATTTCCCTCTCTGATATTTGTGTCTTAACTCCAGATCCTCTAAGACTCACCTGTGACCCAACATCTTTCTAGTGGTCCTTGTGCCCTTGTTGATGGAAAAGCTGCTGGTCCTACTCTGCTTCCATAGCAACCGATGTGTACCTCCATTAGAGCACTTATCACTTGGATGCAATTATTTGTTTGGTATCCTCCACTAGTGCCTAGAGGGTATAGAGTAAGTTCAATTCATCGTGGAAATCCCAGCAATTAGCTAGATGCTTTGCTCAGTGTAGTTAAAAAACAAAACAAAACAAAACAAAACAAAAAACCCCACCACTTGGTTGAATGAAAGGATGAGAAATAGATAATAAATTTATTCAACATAGAGAATTCAGCAGGTCTTTGCCACAAGTAATTATCATATTAACGAACAAAATTATGTGATGTTCACAATCTTTATGATATTTTTCAAACTGAAAAGACTTGAAAATTTTGGGGTTTTATTGTATTTTGTTTGTGAGCTTCAAAAGTGAGAAGAAGCTGAGCTTTGAATAAAGAGTATTGACAAGTTTTGTTTATCTTTGGACCAATCCAAAAGGAATGGTGGCACAGACATGGCAGCTGTGCACACGAATAGAATCAGTCAGTCCTGACATCAGCTTTTGTTTATTTCTCCTTTACATCACATACCAGAAGTTGGGCCAAGATCTTCACATGTATCCTTTTATCCCTTTCACCAGATGAGAAATGTGACACCAACCCCATTTTCTAGTTGCCTAGGCTGAGACGGGGTAAGTAATGTTCTTAAATAGTGCTCTCCTAGGTGGAGAAAGCAAGGCAATTTATTGTAATATGAGAAGACTACCAGAAACTCTGTTTTTGCTTCGTGGCCTTAAAATATTTCTGTCACTACAAACCCCTCCAAAAGAGGGGGGGTATTGTAAATACTTATTTTATTCACTGACTGTAGAGTCTTCAGGTGCTTCCAAAGCAAACTAGTCTTAAGTCATGCACAACAACTGAAAAGGATTGCCATCGGCAGGAGTGATGCTGGCACCCTTCAGTTCTTTCTTTGGCATTGACAGTACCTCAGGTTAACAGGTTCTACCTTAAATGGATTCACAGATGACATTACTGTCTCTAATTTTAGCCAATCAGTCCTCTTATTTATGAATCAACTGACGTAAAAAGATTTCTGAAAAGAAATCAAAGCTTGAGATGGCAATAAGGCATGCACAGGTGAAAAATCAGGCTGCAAATTGCTACTTTAGCCCCTAAGAATTCTTTCCAGCCATGTTGAGAAGAAAAACAGTGAGGGTCTAATTAGATCGCACAAGAAATAGGTCAAAAATATCCACAATTACCCAAGACTGCTTGAGATATAGTTTGATATTAACTATCACTCATGATGAATTCTGACTTAAGCATTCAGTTTGTGTTGAGGCATTCATTACTGATAATATGATGTAATCATAATTAGCAAGATAATTAAAGTTTTCTCTCATCTTCATCTTATGCCTTCATCATTTCTGCTTTGTGCTTCATATTATACTTGATATATCATTAATACTGAACTGGAGTTTAATAAGGAAATATACATAAGTCATACTTTATCTTACTTTCTTTTTAGGTTGGAAGAAAATGTGATCGAACAACTTGGAGATGACTAAATGACGAAGTCAGAATTTTGACCTCAGGTTGGCAACTCTTCAGACTCAAGCAATGTGTGTTCATGTGTAAAATCTGTAAAAGGTTGTCATCAGCAAAAGGTTCTTGATCCATGCTGGAACACTGATGGGGGTATTATATAAATCATTTTCTGAGCATTTACTGTTCCAAATTTTGTGTTCATGATAACATGGATTTTGATTTTCATAGTATTAAATTAATTCTATGAGAATTTCTTACAATGTATTTTGATAATATTTACCCCCAACTCCTCACATCTTTATCGCTCTACTTTGAGTTCTGTTCCTTTCCTTTTTACTTTCCCATGGAGGCCATTTGTGCTGCCCAACTTCTCTTGGTAGGGGGGCCTTCCTGGAGTGTGTTTAACTTACTAGGGATGACATCATCTAAAAACTCTGACTCTTGTGAGGCTATCAAATCAAATGCCAGTAGCTCTTCAACTGGTGGTGAGATTTGGTGCTCATCTTCCCCCACCTGCTCCATACTGGGATTTGTCTGGCTTGAGCTTACAAGGGTCTGGTGTAACCTGGCACCATCAGTATATGCCCAACTGTTTTATTTTGTCTGCAAATACTGTTTCCTTGAGGTGATAAACCACCTATGATTTTTACAACATTTTGCTTCTTCTTCCACACAGATTCTGGAGCCTTTTGGGGGGAGAGGTGTGGTAGGTACATTATTAGGCTGAGCACTCCACAGTCTCTTTGTCTCTGCATGTTGACCAGTTAAGGGTCTTTGTGTTAGTTTCTGTCTACTCCAAGAAGTTTCTCAGTTGAGGGTTGAGAGATGAACTGTTCTGTGGGTATAGAAATAAGCCTACTTTGTCCTTTTAACAGAATACTAGTATTACACCTTCACCTAGGATCTATGACTTACCTAGCCACAGGTTCTTGGCAGCATTAACAGACCCAGGTAAGAGTTCTACTCGTGGAGGGGATGTTATTCCAATCAGAAACTGGTTGGTTATTCACATGTGTGCTACAGTTGCACCAACAGTGGGCACAGCTTGTCAAGCCAGTCATTATTATACCATATGGAGTTCAGTGCTGGGTGAAATTTATGACTATTTTTCTACTTTGGTAATGTGTATAGCACCTTTCGGCACTGTGAAAGCTAGCTAGTATGGTTGAAGCTTCCAGGCCAGTGCCAGCTTGATTTTTCCATGTTGTATGATTCAAGTGTATGGTATCTCCAGCAATAGGCTCTTATTGTCACGTTCTGGAGGGTAACCAAGAGTATTGGAAATAGCCTGTAATGCTTGTGGGTTTATGGGATCCCTGTGGCCCATAGACCCAAAAAGGGGCAACTCATTCCAAGAAGTAGGGTTTTATTTGCTAGCATATGCTGTCTAGTTGAGGTATTCTCCTCCCAATGTAGGCTAATTCCATTAAAACTCTATTATATATGCATATGTATGTATTTTAGGAAGCTCAATATGCATTTTCTTCAATGAATCTCTATGCTTCATTATGTCTCAAGGATCTCTTCCCTCAAGAAGATGGTACAAATTTCTAAGAAGCATCAGCAGCCTAAATGAACCATGAAGATTTTCTGATAAGAAATCAATCCTCCTCATGACTTTTACTAAACTGTGCACATTTTATGCATCCAACTCAAAAATAAGCCAGCAATATATAAACACAGAAATAATACTAAAATTATCATACACAACTGCATAAAGTCTATGAGATAAGTAATCTGTTTTGCATGTCTTTGGGGGTGGGGGAGTTTTGCTGCTCCCAGGTAGGACTAAAATACTGTTTTGCACAATATGTCTCCAGGGACAGACTTGACCCGGCAGCAAGGGAATGAAGAAAATACAGACACATGTGTAAAAGCTAGGGTTGGCTGGATTGGGTTCTCTGATGGAGAAACCACAGCATTCTAGAAGCTTAACAAGTTCATTATATACAGCTGAACAGAGAGGCAGGGCTGTTGCCTACAGCTGAACAAGGGAGGTGGGGTTATCTCAGACAGACAAACAAGGAGCCAGTGTTTATGGTATACAGCTGGATCAGGAGGCAGGTTTAGCTACTCTCCAAGAAGCAGTCTCTGTAGGGGAGCAGTCGTCAGATCATAAACATCCACTGGGAAGAAGATATTGTGGCTTTTTTTTTTTTTTTTCTGTACGTACTATCAACACAATCAATAGGGAGACTTGGAACCAAAGGAAGGCTTTGCCATTATTCCATAAGTAGGGCCCTTGCCTGGGCCAAACTCATGGTGACAACACACATTACCTTTGGACTTCACTAGGTCAGGGCTTCCTCTAGTCCTCACAAAAATACATTCCACAGCAATATGGCTTCATTTTAGCTTTCAGTACTGTTTTTAACTGAAGAGTGATGAGCAGAAAACAAGCATAAGATGTTTGGAATAGGTTTAAAAGCACTGGATTCTGCACTGGGTCAGAAACTTCTTTCTCCCTTTCAGAAAAACTTAGCTGAACAGACACTGACTTCATAAGTGTTGGACATAAAAAAAAAAAATCACATTTTGTGTGGCTGTGTCCATATTCAGCTACTTATCCCACCAGAAACATTGTGATTCGTGTTGGAGTTTTGTGATTATAAAGATTATTTAGGACTTTTGAGTAAAAGACTTTCCATGAATATATAGAGAAATGGGACTCCCTGATAAAAGAATATCATACTCAGGGCTCCAAGTTTCAAGATATGTCTAAATCTAAAGAAGTCAATATTTATATCCTGTCAATATTTCATTAAATTATGCTTAAAAATAAATCCCCTGCCAGGGATACTTTCTTATTTGTAACCTCTTTTTTTTTCATCTTTTTTTTTCCCCCCAGAGATGAGGACTGAACCCAGGGTCTTGCACTTGTTAGGCAAGGGCTCTATTACTGAAATAAATCCTCCCCACCTCAATTTTTTTTGTTGTTGTTGTGACAGTTTACTTGAGCTTATGGTTCTAGAGGGAGAGTCCATAGTGGCAGGGGAGGTGTATCAGCAGGTGGCTACAGAAAACAATGATCACATCTTTAACCAGATGTACAGAGCAGAGAGACCAAATAGGAAATCATGTGAAGCTATAACCCCTCAAGGCCCTCCCTTCGAGACTTGCTTCACCCAGCAAGGCCCCATTACTGTTCTATAACCTCCACCAAATGTTTTTTCCCACTTGAGAGCAAGCATTCAAATACCTGAGCCTATGGAGGACATTTCTCCTTCTAATAACATATAATTTAATTAGCTGACAAATGATTATTTATATTTCCAAATGAACTATTATTGTGAATATCCAGGCTATCACAGAGCATATATTAGAATCTTACTTTGAGTAGTAACACTTCAACTTCTTACAGCAGTCAGTGGCTTTAAAAAGTACATATCAGTTTTAGGACTTCTAGCTTCATGAATGAAATAAACACAATATCCAAGGACGCATGGTTGAATGGATTGCCCATAGTTACTACCAAGGTTAGATACAATCTTGGTTTGCTCGGTCTCCATCAGTATACCACGTTTGTACTCACATCACATTGTTCTTTGAAAGAAAGAGGAAAGAGAGGGAGAGAAGAAAGAGAGAGGAAGGAAGGAAGGAAGGAAGGAAGGAAGGAAAGAAAAACTTTAGTCTCCAGAATCATGTTCTGTAGCTCAGTGACAGCCATTGGTACTTGTCTAGGAGAATCTGAAACCACAGTGATTTTCAGAATAATGGTGGAGACATGACTGTTGGTAGAATGGCAGGGGCAAAGGGAGAAACAACATCTCTTTTCCTTACTTAAATTTTTACTTTATACAAACTTTTATATATTTAAGAATACCATGTACTGTTTTGATGCATATATACAGTGTGCAATGTTCAAATAAGGATAGACATATCTCCCCAAGTTGTCATTCTTTGCAGCAAAAGCATTCAAAAATCCTTATAATTATCTTTAGTCACTGCACTTCACACCAGAACTTACTTTCCTATCAAACTGAAACTTCATGCCTTGACCAGCCTTTCCCTACCATCTAATTTTTCCCAACCTTTAATAACTATTATTCTATTCTCAGCTTCAATGACACACACACACACACACACACACACACACACACACACACACACACACACACATTCCTTGTGTGAGTGAGAACAAGTAGCTCCCTCTGTCTTCTGCCTTCTTCCCACCTTCCTGTAGTCCTGTCTCTTCCTGTAGTCCTGTCTCTTCCTGTAGTCCTGTCAGCTTGACAAGGGCTGACTACAGTTGATGTAGGAACCTGGGAAGCACAGCTCAAGATGGCCAGCCTCCACTGGCTTTACAGAGCTGAGCTGTGAAATGAGGCTTACCTCTGAGAGATGTAGTAACTAAGCAGTTTCCTAAAACAGCACTTGCCATTCCTAAGTGCAATGCCCTATGACCCTCTGAAATTAGTATTTTCTGTTGTCTGTCTACCTATCTTCCTCCCTCCCTCCCTCCCTCCCTCCCTCCTCCTCCTCCCTCCTCCCTCCCTCCCCTCCCTCCCTCCCTCCCTCTCTCCCTCCTTTCCTTCCTTCCTTCTACTTTGGCCTCAATACATCTCACTATAACATCTCATAATTCACAGTGTTCATAATGAGTGGAAAAATAACAAAAGACACACATTTTAAGGACATTTTACCTTCAGCTAAATATTTTGTGTTTAGGATAGGTGTCTTAGTTACTTTCTCATTGCTATGATAAAATACTTTGACCAAAGAAACTTAAGGGAGAGTTTATTGTTTACTTACAGTTCCAAAGAGAAACAGTCCATCATAGTAGGAAGATACAGCAGCAGGCAAGGAAGGCATGATGACAGAACAGGAGGCTGCTGACCACAGTGCCTCCATGTAAAGAAAGCAGAGAGTGATGAATGCTTGTGCTTAGGTTATTTTCTTTTTCATATATACAGTCTAGGATCCTAGCCCAGGGAATGGTACCACCCATGGTAGACTAGGCTCTTCCACATGGATTAACCTAATCAAGGTCCCCCACAGGCATGCCCAGGGGCTCATTTCCTAGGTAGTTCTAGATCTCATTATGTTGGATATTGAGATTTACTATCAAAACATGTCATTAAAACGTGGATCTTGTGACTAGGAGTTTATGTATTATAGTGTATCAATCTATATACAATAGAAGTTTCCAAATAATCTCTCATTTTTTGACATATGGATTGTAAATGAATAGCAATGTCTGACAATATAATATAAAAATCAAACTTAACTCTTCTAGTGTATGGTATGCTTGAGTCTGTGTGTTCACAGACATGGAGCCTAGAGGTCAATGTTGCCAAGCCTCCCAAAGCTATAATTATAAGTGCATGCCACCTTACCTGGCTTTATATGATATGCGGATGCTAAGATCAAATTCATGTATTCATGCTTGTATGTCAAATACTTTACCAAGTGAGCTATCTCCCCAGCTCCCTTCATTACACTTTAGTGTAAGCATTATTTCATATATTATACTAATGGTAGAATATAAAATGCCACCACTATCCCCTGCATTGGTGAGAATTTAGAATAGTATTTGTAGGTAAACACTTTCAGGGCCAAGAGTTTAGTGGATTCATGATGGATTTATGATTGCTGGGCATGGTCAAGAATAGAAAGAAGATAGTATTCAGACACTTTCAAAAATGAGATAAAAATATCTGGAAAATGTTTCTATCTAAGAGTCCATTTAATAACACTATGAGAATTCTTCATCTGAGTTATGAATTTGTTAGCATTGACATACCTGCGTTGATGCTTCATAAAATCCAGTCTTTGGAATTTACTGGGGTTCACTCTTGGGGGTTTACTTTATATGGGCAATGGCATAGATCTACCACTACAGTATTAGAACCAAGTATTTTCACTGTCCTAACAACCTGTTGTATTCTGCCAGTTCATCCTTCTCCTGACTCCCAACACTGCCAACCAATCCCTCCCTGGCTTTTTCTGTCTTCATAATTTGCTGATCCTGGAATATTACACAATAGAACCACATACTATGTGACATTTCAAGATTGTCTTCTTTTACTTAGTAATATATAAACAGATCTGCTCTCTGTTGTCTCATGACTCCATAACCAAACAGTCCAGATGTATCATGGGTTATGCATCAAAGGCCAACCTAGTTCCTTCCAAGTTTGGGCAATTATGAATGACTATTATCAACATCTGTATTCAGGTTCTTATGTGATCGGGGGTTTTTAAGTCATTTGAGTAAGTACTAAGAATAATGACTCTTAGATCACTTGGTAAAAATATGTTTAGTTTTGTGAGAACACTCAAGATGCCTTCCAGAAGTAGATAAGCACTCTGGTTTCTCTCTATCCTCACAGCATTTGCCAGTGTCATTGCTCTTGATTTTGGCCAGAACTAGAGCCTCGCTACGTTAATGTGCATTCTCCCAATGACATATGAGGTAGGACACACTTTCACATGCTGCTTCCTTGTGAAGCCTCTGAAGGTCTTCGGCTCATGTTTAAATGAAGTATGCTACAGTGGAGGGTTGGCTATCAGCACTGTCAGGAGCTGTGAACTCTTTCAAAGGAGGGTGTGGTGAGTTCCTTAGGTCACAGAAGATACTGACCTTAGAGGGGAATACTGATCTCTTCCAGTGTGTTCTCCTGACAGTGTATTGTAAATACCTGAGCTTGTCCCCTGAATCTTCTTGCTTCCCCTTTGGCAATGTGATTTCTTTTCTCCATGCATGTTCCTACCACTGCCATCTTCCAAGATGTGAGATAGCTAAGAGGACCTTCATCAGAACTGAGCTGATACCCCTGGATCATGCTATCTGGGAGCTAAACGAACTTCTCTTTATAATTTATCCTGTCTTGGCTATTTCTTTATAGCAATGAACAACAGATTGACATGGGTTATTATTTTTTGTTTGTTTGAGGTTTTTTTTTTTTTTTTTTTTGAGACAGGATATCATTCTGTAGTCCTGACTGGCCTGAAACTTAGCATGTAGGTCACACCAGCTTTCACTCAGAACTTTTGCCCCAGTCTGCTTAGGAGATTACAGGCAAGAGCCACCATGCCTGACTGACTACAGGTTTTCCTTATTGTTGACATGTGAACTTTTGGCATACTTTGAGTAATAGTCCCTTTTTTTTCTGAGGTTGTAAGGCAGAGCCTCACTGTGTTGCTCTGGATGGCACAGAGCTCTCTATAGAGACCCAAGTTGAACTTGTACTGATTCTCCTGCCTCTGGAGACTACAGGCATATATCAAACATGCCTGGCAATTGAATAATTGCTCTTTTTAAAAGCCTTTCCTTCCTTCCTTCCTTCCTTCCTTCCTTCCTTCCTTCCTTCCTTCCTTCCTTCCTTCTTTCCTTTCTTCTTTGTGTGTGTACATGTCACAGCCTATGTGGAGGTCAGTGGGCAACTTTTGGGAGCTGGTTCTCTCCTTACCTCATGTGGGTTCCAGTGACCGAACTCAGGTCTAACTGAGTGAACTCTCCAGCTAAAATACTAGCTCTTCATCAAGCATGCTTTGCAGTTTGTTACTATCTTTTCATTCTCTTGACATTGTTCCTTTCTAAAAGAGACACTTTTAATTTAAATGAAACCTAGCTTACCAATAGCTTCTTTCATGGGTTGTGCCTTTCATGTTGTCTCTAAAAGGTCATGTTGTCTTGTAGGAATTTTATGGTTTTGTGTTTACATTTAGGTCTGTTACACATTTTGAGTTAATTTTTGCAGAGTAAATGTTTTATATTTACATCCCTCCCTCTCTCTGTTCATTCTTCTGTTTTCCTTCTTCCATGTTGCTATCCAATTGTCCCAGCATGATTTGTTGAAAACACTGTGTGTGTGTGTATGAGGGGGGATATTGTGTGTGTGCGTGAGTGCGTGCGTGCGTGTGTGTGTGTGTGTGTGTGTGTGTGTGTGTGTGTGTGTGTGGTGTGTGTGTGTGTGTGTGTGTGTGTGTGTCTATGTGTGAAGGTCAGAGGTCGATGATCTTGATGATCTTAGATATTCTCTGGAGCTGTCAGCTGTGTTTCTTTGCAAAAGAGTTTCTTACTGAGGCCTGGGGCTCATGGCTAGATTTGCTGGCTACTAGAGCCCTAGAGATCTTCTTGTCTGTGTCTCCCCAGTACTGAGGTTACAAGCATCTGCCTCCATTCCCACCTTTTCCATGGGTGATGGGCATCAAACTCAACTCTTTTTATGAACATAGCAAACACTTAATTGGCCTAGCTGTGGTGATATTTTGTCTATGATCTAACAAATAAAGCTTGCCCGAAAATCAGAGTGCAAAGCTAGCCACACTAGTTAACCACAGAGGCCAGGCAGTAGTGGCACACACCTTTAATCCCAGCACTGGGGAGGCAGAGGCAGGCAAGTATCTGTGAATTCAAGGCCCCCCCAGAGCTACACGAAATTGACCTAGCCTAAAAGAGAAACAGAGCTCATGCAAAGGTGATCTCAGCCCTTGCAATCCCACACCTTTAATCCCAGCACTAGAGAGGAACATAAGGTGGGAGGAGACAGGAACTCAGTGCAGAGACAAATGTAGTCTAGGCAGTCAGTCTGAGGACTGAGCATTCGTCTGAGCATTAGTAGAAGTAAAAACTCTCTATTGGCTGGCTGCTTTGCTTCTCTGATTTTTCAGCTCTAACCCCAATATCTGACTCCGGGTTATTTTAATTATTACTACCAAATAGAATTCATGCTACACCGAGCCATCCTTCCAGGTCCAAAACACTGTTTAAAAAAAGATATTGATATTATCTTTGCTCATTTTGTCAAAGGTCAGCTGACTTTGTGAGCCTTTCTTGCCTTTCTCTTCTGTTTCTTTGATTTCTATGCCTATATTTTGTGTTGCCAACACCACATTGTTTTCATTACTGTAGCTTTACAGTAAGTCTTCAGGGTCCTCTTTCACTTTTTATTGGCCATTTTAGGTCTTTTGCATCTCTATATAAACTTTAGTGTCTCTTTATTACTACCTACAAAATAATTTTCCTGAATCAAGGTTGGAATTACATTGAATTTATAGATCAAGTTGGAAGGACTGGTGTCTTGAAAATATGGAGTCTTCCTGTCTTGAACAGTTTCTCTATTTAGTTCTTAATTTCTTTCTGAGTTTTATAACTCCCCTTAAAAATCTTATTTGTATTTTATTAGATTTACACATACTCATTCACATTTTTTTTAGTAGTAACATAAATGATACCATGAGTTTAATGACAAATTCCACTTCTTTCCCTTTGTATATACAAAGGGGACTGACTTTTGTATATTAACCTTGTTTCCTGTGATCTTACTTAATTGTATAGATTCTACAGGTATTTTTGGCAATTATTTCTTGTTTTCTACATGGGATTATGTCATCTTTAAACTGTCTCAATCTGTACACCCTCTATTTCCTTTTATTATCTTACTGCATTGTGCAGGCTTTAAACTTGTAATCAGTGTTCTTCTAAATTGTCACAGTTTTTCCTTCTTTCCTGGACAATGTCTTCCATGCTCTCCTCCACTCTTGTGATAGTTACATCTCCAGGATTTAAAAAGCTGTGCTATGGGACTTGGGAGAGAGTTTAGACAACAATGCACTTGCCTTGAAAGCTTGAGAACCTGGGTTTGGTCCCTAGACTCCATGTAAAACGCTGGTCTTTGTGATGTTTACTTCAACCCAGTGCTAGGGGTGGGGCAGGGGCAGGTAAATCCTTGAAACTGGCTGGCCAACTAGCCCAGGCAACTTGGTGAGTCCTAAACTAATGAGAGACTGTGTTTCAAACAACATCAGCAAAAAGTGAACAGTGCTGAGGAACAAGACCAACATTGTTCTCCGACCTACACACACACACACACACACACACACACACACACACACACACACACAATGCTTTGCTGTATATCTCAGATAATACAATGCCACTAATTATGTAACAGGAAGAAACTTAGAAATGCAAAAGCAGAACAATTAGTGAATGATATAATCACCATTTGCACATTTAGTTAATTTATATTTTGAGTAAATATGGAGAAGTCCATTTCATATCAGTTTGAAAATCCTAATCCAAAGTCTTTGACAACCCTGATGATTGGCAGGAATTGACAAGATAGCAAGATGAACTTCCCATCACCAGAAGAGGATCTGGACACATCACCTCCCCCAAGCCCATCTCTGCTCTCTTCTGGTGTGGTTCTTCCCAGGAAAGACAAGTGATCTTGTTTAAGTCAAACCACCCAGGTGCCATTTAGTTTCACTTAAAAAGTCTTGGGCTAAATGATCTATAAGGTTCCTGCCATGTTAAATGCTGTCTCCTCATCTACAGATTGGTGACAATGTTCTAATGGCACCCAACACAAGACATCATGGTTTTACATAAAGGGATAGGTATAAGGCACACATCACAGCACTAATGCAGACAAAACAATCAATAAATGTATTCAACAAACCAACCAATTAACTTTTCAACTCTATAAGAAGTTAGAAGCGGAAATTTTCTATATCTCAGAATTCTACTACTTTGTAAATGCTAACTGTCATTGGCCCTTTCTCTTAATAAGTCATAACACTCCTTTTCATTTTTTTTTCAGACAAATTTTATTGTCTCATTCACAGACCTGGTCATGTCCCCTCTTGTGTATCTTCTGGGAGAAAACCTCAAGATTCAAGCCTTCTCTTATGAAGATTTGCTTTGATTTTATGTGGTGAGTGTTTTGCTTGTATATGTGTTTGTGGACCACATGCATGTATTGCCTGTGGAGGACAGAAGAGGTTATTGGATTCCCTGGAACTAGAGGGATAGACCACTGTTGAGTCACTAGGTAGGTGCTAGAACTTGAACCTCCGTCCTCTGCAAGAGCAGCAGGTGATCCTAACTGCTGAGCCATCTCTCCAGCCCCAGGATGGAGGCCTTCTTGCTTTGTGTACCCTTTCAGAATCCTTAGCCATTCCAGGGCTCACAATACATTCTGCAAAAGCTTTACTCCTCTCTAAAATGCCATGTCTCACAGCATGGGCAATAGCTCCAGAGCCAGACTATTCAAGTGGTTTGCTATCATTTGACCATATCTAGAGCATAATCCACCATTTTATCTAAAATTGATGGCTCCATCAAACATCTCATTTGCTGTCAATAGTTTTTATCATATGCACATCTCTTTTGTGCTGACAATCTATGACTGCATTACAAAAAGTCTGATTAGTGGGAAAAGTCACACATAATTCCACCAGCCCCACCCATTACTATGATTATTTGTTTTCTTTCCAACTTTTCTCACTACATGTGTTATGTACCAATGTAATCTATTTCCAATCTTAATTGGATCTTGCTTGTGGTCCTGACTAATCCATGAGGATTTTCCATGTGGGAAGCCTTCATAGCAGGTAATTGTGTTACCATTCTGTTTCCAGTAACTACCATCCAGTTCAGTTTGCACTCTAAGCTGACTTCAGTCATATTCTCAGCACTGACTTACACATCTTTCACAATGTTCCAGTCCTAGCACCTCCCTAGTGGCTTACAATGGTCTGTACCTCTAGTTCCAGGGGATCCAACACCCTCTTCTGTCCTCCGCAGGCAATATATGCACTGGGTGATTCTTCATGCACTGAAAATGAGGTCCAGACCTTCTTACTAAGCACCAGAGGCCATTTTCAAGCAGGAATCCATTCTTTCCCACCTCCTGTCTCTCAGAAACTTAGTTTATTTTGAGACAGAGTTTCTCTATGTAAGCTTTGGAGGCTGTCCTGGAACTAGCTCTGTAGACCAGACTGACCTTGAACTCAAAGAGATCCACCTACATCTGCTACCCTAGTACTGAGACTAAAGGTGTGTGCCACCAATGCCCAGCTCAGAAACTTTTTTTTTAGTGCAAAACATACTACTGATAACTCCCTGCACAGAAAATCAGGATGGCAATTTCCTAGCTATCTCTCTTCACAACAGTCTTACCTGCCTCTAATGCCCACTTTTCCTTCTACATGTTGTGGTTACTCTGCTCTCTCTCTCTCTCTCTCTCTCTCTCTCTCTCTCTCTCTCATATATATATATGTACATATATATATATATATGGATATATAATGCATATAAATATATGTGTGTAATTTATTTATTTGCATTTAAATCTTTAGTTCTCTTGTTATGGCATGCACATGCACACACACACACATCATATACTCTCTCCTCTCTCTCTCTCTCTCTCTCTCTCTCTCTCTCTCACACACACACACACACACACACACACACACACACACACACACGTAGAAACCAAAGGACAATTTTGCTGATTTTTCTCTTCTACTATATGGGTTCCAGGGATTGAACTTAGGTCATCAGCCTTGGCAGCAAGACTTTTTAACTATGGAGCCATCTCACAGGCCCTCGGGTATCTTTTTAATGATTTCCACTTGGAAGCACTTAACAACCTTCAGGGTCGCGTCTTGTACCTCAGGGCATCCTCAAAGCTCAACACAAAGGGTATCCTCAATACATACTTGTTAATGAAGATGACGAAATGATGAGGTCCACTGTCAACACAGCTGCACTCCCTTCTGTGACAAGCAGGAAGCAATATGAAAACATCAGGGAGAAAAGTCACTCGGGTCTCTTAAAGTGCAGTGGAAAGTCCCAGGAGATTTACGCATATTTTACTTGACAGGCACAGACATAGTCAATGGAAGCAAGGAGAAGGAGGAAGTGAGGTAGGGAGGATGGGGAAAAGCAAGGGAGAGAGAAAGGAGGAGAAGGAGGGGAAGAAAAAGAGAATGGAGAAAGTAAATAAAAGAAGCACTACTCACCGCGCATCCGCACACACTGTATTTCACCTTACTACAGAAGAGATAAATTGCGAAGCATTCTAAAGCTAGAAGATCTCTGTCACATGATGGCTTTAGGCCTCAGCTCCTAAAAGGAAAAAGGTCCAAAAATACAACCCTAGGCTTTTCCAGTGCACTTTAGTGTCTCAGAAACCCAAAGCATGAAGAAGACCCAAAGCTTGGGCTCCCAACTGCTGTTGCCTGGGATGCAACTTTACTCTTGGAAGAACTGCTTGCTTGACCAACTCTTCTATGCTTTATTTTTTCCTGCTCTGAAAGAGTGACAGTCTCAGGAATCTTAGAACATAATTAACAAGCAGCTTTCTTCCTCACAATCTCTGATTTGTAGTGTAAGTGTTTCTGTTTGTTTGGTTTTGAGAGAAGGTCTCACTGTGTAGCCTTGGCTGGCCTTGGACTCACTGGGTAAAAGCAGCTGATAGAGATCTTCCTGCCCCTTCTTCCCAAGTGCTGGAACTAAAGGTGTGTGCCACCAAGCCTGCCTTGTAGCATATGTTCATTCCTATGATGTAAGTATTCCTAGAATAACTGATTTCAAACTCCACCAGGCTCACAAAATGCCTGGAAAGCTAGCAGTTGGCTTCTACAGGTACCTCACTAACAGGGCTGTTGTGAAGGTGAAATCAATCAATGCATACGAAACACCTAGAACTCACTCTGGCATACCATGCACTTGGTTTGATGAATATTAGCTATTTTGGGCTTACCATTTAGTGTGCCCTCTTCTATGGAAATGGGGGATTGAAATAGTATACTGAAAAAAACCAGTTGCCTTGAATTTAGTTCGTGCCAGCCTCCTCTTAATCGCATGCTTTATGTTCACGACTGCCAAGCAGCCCCATTGACTTACTTGATTTCCTTTCCTTGTCTTTAATTCATCTTTTTGGAGCATTCTAAGAATCAGAAGACTGGCTTACAGCCACATACCAGGAAAGAAAAGGGTTTATAAAAAATATGGATAATCCCAAATGAATAATTTTTCCTGAATAACCATTTTAAGAAATGCTTAAGTACTAACTCAACTAGCTGCAGAAGTTTCTTTGGGTACGATAATGCATTGCCCATTTTGAAAGGAAATATGAATTGTATTCCACCAAGTCTTATTTCAAAATAATTTTACTCCCTGATATTCTTCCTGACACAAAATAAATAAGAATTTTTATTAAAAAGAATCCCCAAATATATTACTGCGAGCAGTATGACTTTCTGCCTTTTGATTCCTATGGGTATTTCCATGACTCCACCAATAAAATATCTGCTTAGGAATATCATTTACTGGCTGCTGCATCCAAACTAATAGTTATGCAATAAATATTTGCAACCTGTAGAAAACATGGCAGTTTTTGATCTTTAAGCCCAAACTTGGCCAGCTGACAGCTCTATTCATCACGTGAGAACCCAACACTCGGTCATTTTTCTACGGAATGCATTGCCCTTTCTTCCTTACCTGTTTTGTGCGGCCTTCCTCCTACACCTTTCCAAGTCCTTCTTGGCTTCTCCCACTCATATATGGGTCATCATTTTGCTTTTGTGATTTTTAGTCTCTTCTCAGCCACTTCCTGAGTTGTCCCTTTCCTCCTGTTCCTATGACATAATTTGTTACTTCTCTACAGAATACTGTATTTCACTGTCATCCTCAGATGTCAGGGAAATGTCAGATTATGAACTTTACTGTTGACAAGATGCGGGAGGCGGTGAGAAACCAAGGCTGCCATCAAATGAAAGTGTCTTTCGAATTCTCTCCATTTAGAGAATGTAGAAATGTCTCCCCATAATTTGCCTGTTGTTGCCACCCATTGCCCAGGATCCCAGGGACCATCCTTCTGCTTTCTGATTCAGTGAATTTCACTGTCCTAGATGTAAATGGAACCATACAGTGTGTATTTGTGACTGGCTTGTTGCTGTTAGCATGATGACTTGATGTTTCTTGCATGTTGTACATTGGATAGATGTCCTTCCCTTTGATGGCTGAATTCTATAGTATTGGCTGAACACATCATCTTATTTATTCATTTATCCATCAGTTTACAAAGAAGACTTCCACTTTGGCTACCGTAGATGATGTTGTGTGGTGATATGTTTATGATTTAATAAAGCCACTGTAGATCAAAACACAAAGCTAGCCACAGCCATAGAGCCAGGCAGTGGTGGCACACACCTTTAATTCCAGTGGGAGACAGAGGTAAATGGATCTCTGTGAGTTCAAGGCCACACTGAGCTACACAAAATCAATCCAGTCTAAAAGAGAAACAGCTTATGCAAAGGTGATCTCAGCACTTGGGATCACACACCTTTAATCCCAACACTAGAAAGGCAGAGATAGGGGTGACATGGCTGGGCAGAGAGAAGAGTGGAAGGTGGAAGGTGGAAGGAGCCAGGAACTCAGAGGATTGCAGTCTGAAGTTTGGGGGAAAGCATTGTACTCTAAGGATTCCTGGAGACAGGATCACCCATTTTGGTCTGAGGTAGCAGTAACAGCTAGCTACACTTCTCTGATGTTTCATCCTGAACCCCAATATCTGTCACTGGGTTTATATTATTCATTTTACAATGCTATGAAGGGCGTGTGCGTACAGATCTCTGCTCTAACTCTCACTTTCAGTCCTTTGGGAAGATAGTACAGTAAATTTATTTTAAAATCTTTTATAATTTTAAGTTTTGCGTTTATTGATTTGTATGTTTGCATGTATGTATGTATGTATGTGCGTGGGGGGTGTTGTATATGTGAAAGTAAAAGAACAATTCACAGGATTTAGTTCTCCCCTTCTACCATGTGGGTCTCAGGGATGGGACTCATGTCATTAGGCTTGGAGGAAAGGGCCTTTACCCACTAAACCATCTCTCTAGTCCTCTATTGCTAATGTTTAAGGAACCACCATAATATTCTCCACAATGGCAGTGCCGCTTTACATTCCCATCAGCAGGCGCAAGGACTTTTGATAGAATCTCTGTTGGAGTACTGTAACAAGCATTGTTTCTAATTTCTCCACATTCTCACCAGCACCACTGTTTCTCCTTTCTTTCTCTCTTTCTCCCACCTTCCCCTCCCTCCCTCCCTCCCTCCCTCCCTCCCTCCCTCCCTCCCTCTCTCCCTTCCCTGTCTTTTTCTTCCTCCCTCCCTCCCTCTCTCTTTCTTTCATTCATTCTTCCTTTTCTTTCTTTCTCTCCTTCCTTCCCTCCCTTTCCTTCTTTTCTTTTTTCCTTTCTCTACCCTTTCTTTCTTCCTTTCCCTTTCTTCCTTCTTTTCTTTCTTTTTTCCCTCCCCTTCCTTTCTTTTAAAAATAGAATTCAGTTGTCTGAATTTGCTTTTCTGTTGCTGTGAAAAAACACTGATGAAATCAACTTGGGGAAGAGAAGAGTTCATTTGGCTTATCTTTGAGAATCAGAGTCCATTATTGAGGAAAGTACATTATTCCATTATTGAGTCCATTATTAAGGCAAGAGTTCAAGGCAGGAACAAACCTGGAGCAGAAACTGAAGCAGAATCCCTGGAGGAATGCTGCTCACTGACCTGCTCCCCAAGGCTTACTCAGTTTGCCTTTTTATACAACCAAGGCCATCTGCCTTAGGGTGGCACCATCTACAGTTGGATGTGTCCTTCTACTTCAATTTAACAATCAAGAATCACTTTAGGTTTCCCACATATGACCTTGACTTCTTTCAAGGTGACAAAAACTAACCATCACACCATCCTAATGGAAATGCTGTACTAACACTCATTACTGTTTGTGACAGTGCTTTGTACACAGTTAAACAAAAATCTAAGAGTATTTCATTTCTACCATGTGCCAACTCAATTCTATCTTCATATTTTTCATAGTCTCTTGACATATGGATTATCACCAACTCATTTTTTTTTGTTCTTCAAAAGTACAAGCACATGTTTTGTTTTCCAAGACCAGTCTAGAGACTACAGAATCTATTTAAATTCTTTGATATGCTTGCTAGTAATGATTTACATTTTTTACCCTTGGTAAAAGTCATTCTGCCTGACCATCTAGGTCTGAGAAACAGCTGTCTGCAGCCAAAAAGCAACGGGTGACTTCTCTTTGCACTACAATTAACCTGCTGACCTTTTGGCTTCCTTTTCATCAGTTCTATTTTGTGTAATTTTATGACTTCAATGTAAAATATAGTGAGTTGAACAAATCTGCCTTCTAGTGAAATAATTAGTACAACTATGACATCGAACACGTTAAGAGGCCCCAATCTGAACTCTATGTTAACTCAATAAAACCCTAGGTTGTGTACATTATTGTTAACAGTCACACGAACTACTACTCATAGGTTATTAACTATACCATCTCACATTTTTATGCATACTACCTAAAATTTAGCTTAGTTTATTATTGGTAGAGCATTCTTTTGAAGATAAAAAGGAGACAGGAGGCTTGAGAGATGGCTTAGTAGATGAAGTGCCTGCCTGAGGACCGGAGTTCGGATCCTCAAACACCCACATAAAACCCAGGCTTAATCCCAGTCTTGGGGAAGACAAAACAAGTGGATCCCTGGAGCTTATTAGTGAGCTTGTCTAGCCCATCAGTGAGCTCCAGGTTCAGTGAGATACCATCTTTCTAAAAAATATGGTAGAAACGTATCGAGGAAGATGTCTTTTGGCCTTTGACACCACACCCATATGTATAACTGTACACTATACGAGTGCACCTACACTAACACATGCAGCACCCCTGAGAACATCTACCCACCCCAAAGAAACCATTCACATGGAGAAGGATTATTTGGAGAGGCATTGATAGGAGAGGAAAGAGTAGATGTATACTAAATGTCCATACTTGGGAGTAACACTAGGATGTTGTGATGATTGGTTTTAAAGGTCAGTGTGACACAATCCAGAATTATTTGGGAAGGGAGTCTTGGTGAGAGACTGCATAAATCTTGGTGGTTTTCTTCATCTGCTTAATTGAAGTAGGAAGATCCACCTTGAATGTATGTGGCACCATTTCATGGGTGAAGCCCCAACTGAACGAAAAGAAGAGGAAGCTGCCCCTAAAATGCATGTGTTGCTTGGTCTGCCTACCCGATTGTAGACCTGATGTGCCCAGCTCCCTCAGGTCCCTTCTGTCTTACTATTTGCCATCTACACAAATACCACTGTTTCGAAAGTTAGCCTCACACTGTGATTAGGCTTCATATAGTTTGTCAGTTTTCCTTTAATTTAATGTTTTAATTAGAAGTCCTCTAACTTGGTTTGAAATGTGTATTTCAAGGTTTCTGTCCTAAATATCTCAGTTCCTATACAATTTAGTTCCATCTTGACATCTCTGAAACTTCATTGTTGGGAACTAACCCAATACTAAAATAATGTCTTCTGTAGAGTCCTTTCAGATGACTGGATCATCTGAACAACAATGGACAGTTTTCCCTAAAATCCTAGTAGTTCTTTCCATCTAATAGGCTCCCAATAATATTTAAGATTATAAAATATTAGAACTAAAAAATTAAACACCCATCAGCAATAAATAAGCTGAACCTCATCAAAGTTAAAACTGTTATGCTTCGACGGACTTTATCAAGAAAATGAAAAACCATTCCAAAGACTGGGAGAAAGTATTTGTGAACCACCCGTCTGACAGTGGCTCAGCACACAGAAGATACAAAGACCCCTTACAACCCCTTCTTGCTTCTAGATAGCAAGAAGACAGACGACCCAATTAAAAATAAGAAAGGATCTGAATAGACATTTCTTTAGAGAGGTATATAAATGGCCATCAATTACATGAAGAGAAATTTAACATCGTTAATAAATGTAGAAGTGCAGAGTCAAGCCACAATAAGATATGGCTTCAAACTTTCTAGTATGACTAAAATAATAGATTTTTAAAACAGAAAATTGCAAGTGTTGGCAAAGGTTTAAAGAAGCATTAGAACCAAAAACCCCCAAAAAATAAACAAACAAAAAAAGAAGCATTAGAACCCATAGATTGTTGGTGGGAACACAAATAGTACAACCACTGAGAAAAACAGGATGATGGTAGTTTCTTATTCAGCTAAGAATAGAGTCACCCAGAATTCTATTTCTAGGTATAGTCCAAAATGAATTGAAAATGCTCAAAAAGAAATTTGTATGCAAACATTCAATATTCATAGTGGCTCAAAGTGGGAGCAACTTAAATATCCAACAACAGACGAATGAAAAAGTTAAATGGAACATATAGCCATCTAATGATAAAGTATTTGGCCCTTACAAAGGAGTACAAGTTCATGCTATGATGTTTTCAAATCTTGCAAATGTTATATAAAAGAAAGAAGCGAGACACATGGACCACTCATCTTTTTAAAAAATTTAATTATTTTTTAAAAATTTCATTTCATATTCCAACCATAGTTCTCCCTCCCACCCCTCCCCCCCCCTTGCCTCCCCCCACCCCCCACTCCTGCCAATGGGTAAGGGCTCCTCCCATGAGAAGTCAGCAAAGTCTGCAAAGGCCACTCAAATCTTTAGGTTTCATTTATACAAAATATCTAGCATAAGGAAATCCATAAATACTCAGTGAAAATCATTTGTCGAGAGAGAAGACTGGGGGTGACTGCTTAATAAGGATGGGGTGGTTTCCTTTGAAGGTGATGAAAATGTTTTTAGACTAGGTAGCTACTAATGAATGTACACTGTTCTTGACGTAATGCCAATGAATTACAGTTAAAGTGGTAAATTTCATGTTAAATGACTTTTACTTGAATTTTACCTGAAAATCTTATAGAATATTAGTCGCTGTCTATGTGTCAGACACAGCGGGTGTGAAATTGATTGAGATATTACTGCTTTCCCTAGGCGCTATGGTTCTCAAGAAACTGACAACTCAAATAGTGCAGAGTGCTGGGATGTTCCAGAACATTCATACAGCTGCTAGGGGAACATGCCATCTTGGGTGATAGTGTGATAATGACATCACAGCCTTCCAAAGGAGGAAACTGAGCAAGATTCTAGGAGGATAGATTGGGGAAGCAGTTTATTCTGCATGTTCAGAGAGCTCCTTTTGTGGGACAGGTTCTGGGCTCAGTCAGGAACCCAATGATGGACAAGCACGGAGGCTATCTATCCATTACTCATGGGACTTCCTTGTGGGATGACAACACACATTAATCAAGTTATCAACTACCCACACTCTGAGGCGAATGTCAGGAAGAAAAACATACTACTCTGTGATAGTGTAAACGTAAACCACCTGTGAACTTGGGCTGGGAGACTCCTCCTTGCTGGTGTCCGCAGGTGCTGTGAGGTTGCTAGGCAGAACTGTCATCTACTGTCTTACACGATATAAACTACTGGAAAATCTGGCTTAGAAACCCTTTATTCAGAAAACCTTAGTTGAGTATGTGAATTTATCGTTTTCATTTGAATATACTAATTGTATAAGCAATGAGTTCTACTGTGCCATTTTCTATTTTTTAAAACCGTTATGTATTTGTGAATATCTGTCTGTGATGTACATGCATATGTCTGTGGGCACACACATGCTCTGGCATGCATGTGGAGGTCAGAGAACAACTTCTGATGTCTGCCCTGACTTCCATCTTGTTTGAGCCAGGGTTTCTTGTTTGCCACTCTGTTTGCTAGGCAAGCTTGCCCCCAGGATGCAGGGGCTATGTCTTTGCTTCTCATCTCATTGTAAGGATCACAGATTGGTGCCCTATTGTCTGGCTTTTACATGAGTTCTGGGGATGCAAACTCAGGCATGTATACTTATGCAGCAAGCGTTTTATTCACGGAGCCACATTTCCACCCTCAACATATTTTCATACAAGCACATGAAATTTCAACTACATCCACCACTATCACATTATCCCTAATTATAAGGCCACAGTCCCTGGGCTGTAAGAATTCCTGCATACCGTGTTATCGGAAGAGATGGACACACATTACCACTGTTTGAAGCTAACTGAGAATAACTAAATCTGAGAAGGCAATCAGAGAAAAAGTTTATTGGATGTGTAAAATATAAATAGTCTGTAAATGTTTGTGAAATCTATACATATCTTAGATGGCTTTGTCTGCTAATCCTGATTTTAAAAATTAGAGAAAGGTCATATATATAGTATATATATTATACATATTATATATTTTAATATATATATATAAAACAGATTTCAGAATTTGTACACTCCATTTTTTGTTTGTTTTTTTCAAACAGGGTTTCTCCATGTGGCTCTGGCTGTCCTGGAATTCACTCTGTAGACCAGGCTGTCCTTGAACTCACAGAGATCTGCCTGCCTCTGCCTCCCAAGTGCTGGGATTAACAGTGTGTGCCATCATCACCTGCCCAGAATTTATACACTAAACAAATTATGTACTAGCCTCTTCTTATGGAAAGTACTGCAGAGCTGAGGGATTATAAATTCCCTCTGTGTCAGGCTACTTTGAAACTAGCTGACCTTCCAGTTGCTAGTGTAGTAGACAAGAGTGAGAGCCCATGATGGGATAAGTAACAAGGGAAGTCTGAGAGGGAAAGCTAAGCCAGGTGCCTAGGGTAGCAGGAACATCAGGGAGCTTAAATTCTCCCTCTGTTCCTTTGCATCCTCTGCTCTTCTGGCTATTACACATGCTTCTGCTATTTTCAGGGATTTGGCACTTTAGGTCTTATTTCAAAAAGCATTCTTCTGGTTACATGTTGTAAGCAGGAACACAATAGCTTTAGAGCCACGTACCGTGGCATTCTTGGCTAATAGGGCTGCATTCAAAAAAGCTGGATGAACTTGGGTGCTAAGATGTAGTTAATAGTGAGGCATTAGACAATATTGAGCTTAATGTGATCCTCCAACTGTTTTCTTTGCTTGGATTTCTTCTTTTAGAAGCACCTGCTATCCCCTACCCTTAAATAGTTTATATTTATGTATGATTATAGTTTGGTGTGCATACATAGGGTGGGTATGTGGAAGCTGGATGATAACTGAGGGATTTGGTTCTCTCCCTCCATCATGTACATTCTGTTCTCAGGACTGAACTCTCGGCATCAGGCGTCTGGCTGGTTGAGTCACCTCTCTGACCCATGTTCTTTGTCTTTTCTTATTGATGCAGTCAATTTCAGTGAACCCCAAGTATTTTTTGGGCTCCTGTGATTCCATTTTCCCAACACCACCCCCCCCCCATGTTCACTGGGAAAAATCCCTACATAACCGAGGATCGCCTCATACATCTGATCCTTCTACCTGTACCTCCAGCATGTTGGGGGTACAGGCATGCACCCCCATGGCCAATTTATGGGCAGATCAAAACCAAGCACTCTACCAAGATAATGCCATCCCTAGCACCCTCATCTTTTTTACTTTTCTTGGAATAAAAGTAGAGCCTCCCTGGGTTTAAAAAAAACTGCTTTTCTGGTTAATGAGGACCATACAGTTTTATTTCTAATTATGGTAGTCCCTTTGATAATGTCATGTTTCTGGAAGAGATTGGAAAGTTTGCATCCTTAAGTGCCACGCCAGCAAAACAGTTGCAGCATATATTAAACTCTGAGTAATTATAATATTCTATCAAATTCGTTAGGAGCAGGAGAGAGGCTTTGGCATGAACTACCTTCAGATTCTCAGAGAGCAGCACAGGAGAGCATTTCCATGCAATGTTTAGGAGACAGGGCTGGGTAGAGAAAGCTGTGGTTTAGAGCTTGTATATTAAAAGGAACCCTGAGACGAGCCTAGGAGATGCCTTTCTCGGCTCTGCCTGCTTGAGGATTTATTTATCTCTCTTTCTTAAAGAATAAGGTGACCTTTCCTCACTTCTTTGGTAAACATGAAGAATCAAAAACCCACTGGTTTAGAAGGCCCTGCTTTGGATCATAAGCCTCTGCTGTAGCCTGTGTATACGGAGTTTCTGTGGACTTTTCAAAACACATTCCCCAGGATCTCTCCTCTGCAGATTTTGAATCGTCTCTGGGAGATCCTATGCCTTTACTGGTATCTTCCTAGTTGGTCCCCCTTTATTTTCATTTCACTCTGTATTTAACCTTACCCTGATAAACAGAAGATGGTTTGGCAACCATCTTCCCCCTTTGAAACCCAGGATGAGCAGTACCTGCCTTATCATCAGTGGGGATTACAAACCAAGCTAAGAAGGTGCCCTTTACATGTGGAAGCACTGGCTGTGCTAATTCAGGTTAGGCTTACTTCTAGGAAGAGGCCAGTGTGGTAGGACAGAATCCAGATGGCTGGCCTGCATAGCCACACATGACCTTTGAACTCAGCGTCAACATCTTGCAAATGAGATGTGAGGAGCAACTCTCTATCTGAGGCAGGCTGAGCTTAGCGCCAAGGGAGTGATTCCTAGGCTAGAACTGCATTCACAGCAAGGCAGTGAAGAGCCTACTTAGGAAAGAAAAAAAGTCAACAGATACTTCAGGATTACTAATACAGTTTAAAGTGTTCACGTGAGCAATTGGGAAAGAATAGAGAAAATTCGAACTATGAAACTTGTTTCACGTAGGGAACCTTTGCCCTTTCAGGCAAGAGGCAGTAGAAACATCCAGCACAAGGGACATGTGATTGAGCAAGAGATTACCAGTTGCTTACTCAGTATCAGGGAAAACATCAGGTTGGGATCTCGACAGATGCTCCTTAAGAAACAGAGAGTTGAGCAAGACCCTGTGTTCAATCTTTAACACTGAAGAGAGAGGGAGAGGTGGGGGAAGGATAGCTAATACAAACAGATCAGACTCACAACAAGTTTGGGGAGTTAGAGAAATGGCTCAGAGGGTAAAGTGCTTGCTGAGCAAGCACGAAGACATGAGTTTGGATATCCCTTACCTCCAAGTTAATGCTGAGTATGGAGGCACATCTCTGTCATCTCTAGGTGGCTCACCCCTTGGGGCTCATGATATCTCACCCCACTGGCCATGAAGCTTCAAGTTCAATGAAAGACCCTGTTTCAAAAAAATAAGGTGGAGAGTAGAAGAAGGCCCTGGACACCAGCCTGGCCTCCATACATGCCTGCATATACATGGGCACACATATACACCATACACAGATATGCTCACTCAGTAAAAAATAAGTATGCATCATATCTTTCTAAGAGAATCCACACAAGGTAACCGTATAATGGAGAGAACACTGGGTTTTGTTTGTTGTTTGTTTGCTGCAGAGCTCAAATTGACCACAAATCTACAAGCTTCCTGACTCTGCTTCTCTTGTACTGAGATTACAGAGCTCCAGAAACTACTTCTGATGTTTCCTCAATCTGAATAGCAATATCTACTCAGAGACCCTGGGTGGGAGCAACAAAAGCACAGAGAAGTTACTTTTGTCACAAATATTTGTAAGATCTGATACAAGACCATGGCTCTGACCTGTAAGTTAAGAATGTTTATTGGGCCCTCACTGTGCTGACAACATGACACCAGATGTAATTCCTTTCCTAAGGAAAACCCTACTCTCCACAGGGTTTTGTGGCCCATGGCTGTTCTGCCTACTCATTGGCAAGGTAGGCTTTGAAGTTCTGAGAAGAACTTATGGAGGATTAGGAGTTTCTTTCTAATAAGATCTGGACTAACAATGACAGCAAAAGGGAAAGCTCCCAAGGATTCTTTACCCAAATGCCACCTCACTATATCATCCAATCTCAGATTCTCCCACCACGCACAGACCTTGTTACCCCCTATCATCACTCTTGCTCATTTCTACATTAATACTGTCACTACATCAGACAGTTGGCCTATTTTGTGATCACCTGTCTTATACACTTAGACACATTCTCATGAACTGAGATCTTTATCTTCTACCCTTCTGCAGTGTCCCAACAACTGGATTGACATCTGGACACGGAAGATGCTCAGTAAGTGTTTTTAGGAAGGAATAAATAAACAGTGAAGGGTTATAGCAGATAAAGGCTTAGCAACATTTCCTCAGATAGAAAAGAAAGTGACTAACACTTGGGAGGCTGAGGCAGGAAGATGGCTGCAAAATTGAGCATAGCCTGGTCTAGACAGTGAGACATTTGTATCTCAAAATCAATAAAACAAACAACACCTCCCCCCTAAAAAAAGTGAAGAGAGACTGAGAAAGAAGACCTACCTGTCTCATCCTGTGGAGGCTATGCCTGGGTATGTGTAGGCCTCATCTAATATCTCAGTTAGGTCCTTCTCCTTAGACAGATAGCTTTGTTACTAATTTACTAATGTACCTAATATAACACACTGCCCGGGATCTACAGAGTTTAGCTGAGGGGTGAACACGAACAGGACACATTTCTTCTGGAGCCTTCCAAAGACAGGTGCTCATGGAACATGGAGACAGAATTACCTACTTTAGAACATCCACCGAACACAAAGTAACTGCTGCAGATTGGATGCACATTTTGTCCTCAGGAACCACAGGAACAGAAGGGAAAATAGCTTATTTCTTGCAGAAGAAACTTCTGAAGGACCCCAATGTGCCTCCCACTAGCATTCCATACAGCATCTCCAAAAGCAGGAAGAGTGGTGGGTAATGTACATCTATCTCGGTTTCCCAGGATCCTGCCAGCTGGTTCCCAATTGTGTTCCTATTGAGACCCTGCTTTCCTCCTACCTTGGGATGCCTTCAAGTAAGGGTCAGTTTAACTCCAGGATCACTGAGAAAGCTACTGATGTAGGCTTGGTTCACTATCTTAACCCTTTAAGGGTGTCACTGATGGTGTCTAACAGGGTAGAGTGTCATAATGACCTGACCTTGGAAATGGTTTGGTGAGAGCCGAGCTCGTGACTCCTATTCTCACTCTTCATGCAGTTTGAAGATTTAGCCCAATTTCCAGACCATCTCCTACCCAGGCTTGAAAATGGCTTTATTTCACACTTTGCGGCAGGAGGTAAGTGGGTTTCTATGTGAAAGTGATGGTGCCAAAGACATTTATGAACATTAAAAAATGTCTGAACATGGCTTAGAGCCACTCAGCCTATTTCTCATCCCGCGCCATGCCTTGTGGGGCACATGTGAGTTCAGAGCTCTCTTTGAAATCAGTGGCAGTTATGAGCTTGGAGCAACTCTGTGGGACACTGAGCAATATAATAAATGAGCCCCTTTGAAGCCCAGCCATTGTAGCTGGCCTCTTTCTATGCTGTATGCCACTGATTTCTCGGGGGTGTTCTGTGGGATGGGAGTGGCTCACCAACACAATGCCCTCTGGGTTTCAACTTTGGTCTTGAAAGTTGGGAAGGGCCTAGGAAAATAAGTCTTTCCATTTCCTTAAAAGAATTGGCCTAAAGCCTTTGCTATCCTTTTGATAGCAACAACTGTGATAAGCCATCCAATGTCCACACATCTTCAGTTAAAACCAAACCAAACAAAAGCAGCCTTTCCCCTACCTGTTCTTATAGACCTATGCAGCAGCAAAAGCAGGAACAGTTACACACGAAAGAACCCCAAACTAAAGCTCAGCTATCATCTCTTAGGAGATAAAGCAGCTTTATTTGCATATAGGGAATTTTTTTCCAGATCCTTAATTTAATTAAGACCAGGGAATATAAACAGATAGTTTTTACGTTTCTCTGAGACATTGAAGGCCAAACTGATGTTCTGAAAACAAGAGATTTTTTAAGGAATGATATCTTTTAAAAACATTATTTTCTGTGTGTGTGTGTGTGTGTGTGTGTGTGTGTGTGTGTGTGTGTGCATTCTACAGTACATGTGTGGAAATTAGAGGACAATTATAGGAGCCTATTCTTTTTTCCACCATGTAACTTCTAGGAACAGAACTTAGGTCATCAGGTTTAACTGCAAGTGTCTTTACCTGCAGAGCCGTCATCTTACCAGCTGAAGTATGGTACTCTTAAAGCAGTACTAAAACTTTTAGTTTTTACTTTTGGATAAATATTTTCCAAGTGGATGATATCATTATTTCCACTAAGTAAGTTCAACGAGGTAAGTATACCCAGGCTGGTCACCTCTCACTATCATTTAGAAGGCAGAATTATTTGGCCCAATTTCTCAAGTCCACGTTTGAATGATTGTCTGCTGTCTCGAGTATAGGATGCAGAGCCAGATAATATTTGCTGAAGCTCTTCTCTGCTTCTCATAGCTTTCTTGACTTCTAGCCAGCATGCGAGCCCTACTTAGCACGGAGACCAGAGAGTCCCAGAGTAGAGCTGGTGTGTAAACTGAGGCCAAGTGACCCCAATTGCAGACCACATCCCATTGCAAAAGTTTAGTCTTTTCTTGAGCCTATAGTCTACCCCACCCTGCAATTATAGTGTGGTATTTATCTACAATGCAAAATAGGGAAGCAAATGTTGACTCAAAGCTAAGCTGAAGCATCTAGGAAGCAGGCACTATCATGTTTGCTATTGTATAGGTGAAAAAATGGAAACCCAGACAAGTTAACAGGGTCAAGGTTAAGTTGCTAATGATGGATGTATGGGTACATTATGACCTAGAGGCTGTGTTTTTGCCATCTCTATCTCTGTACCAAGGAAACACATATACTCGCTGGTATTGCTTATGAGCAACCAATTGTGTCCTGGCATTTAGGTCTAAGAGGAATTCTCTTGGGGCCCTCATGAGAGGAACACAGATGGCACAGAGTTGAATGTGTCTTTTTGAACACCCTTATGAGATGCTAAAGGAACTAAGACATCCAGGACTGTTTGTTGCTTAGTGGGTTCCCCAGTGTAAGCCAAGGCCCAACGCCAACACACAATTTAGTAAAAGTGAGTAACAGTTAAAAAGATCAAAATAGAATGGCTCAGGCATTTAGTTTGGATGGCTTACCTTGATCTTGAGATGTAATCTAAAGTATCTGAAGAGATGGATGGACTTCATGTCCTTCAGCAATCCTCTGTGGACTCTCCTTAGCTGTAAACATTCCACAAGCACTGCTCTGCTGGGGAAAAAAAAAGAAAAATCACAACCATGCAGACTGGAGACCATAAATCTGGATTGAAACTAATCTCAGCTGTGCCTTTAATGTTACTCGCCAGCCCTATTACACGTTCCTCTCCCATGTCCCTCAGCTACTACTCCAAGCCTTTCGTTCTCGTCAGAGTGCTCAATCTTCTGTCCTCAGGATGACCTTGATTTGAATTGAGGGACTTGTGGCATTCAGGAGTGGCTTCTTTCATTTCACCATTCATTTGCCCCAAACCCATCATTACCTGCTCTATTCTCCTCTTATAATCATCTCTAGCAACTCCACCCATGGGGCTAAGGACATTGTTCCCACCATATGGATATCCTCAGGGAATTTGCTTCATCAGCGTTCTTTTAATGCAATATTCCTTTAGTTATTCTTAATCCTCAAGGAGGTTCCTTTTTAAGGGAAGCAAAGAACAAGCAGATGCAAACGCTACACTGATTTTAGTCTTCTCTCTCTCAAATAATAACCATTTAGGAAATGCTACCTGAACTTGCCATCTGTGATTCCACATCATCTGTTCACCATTTGACCCACTCCACTTTTGTTCTACCCATTTCATTGCACAGGCTGCCTTGCCTTCTTTACCTCTGAAGCCAACACCCTGTGTATCGTTACTCTTCTGTCCTTAGAACGTTGGCTTCTATGCTGCCCATCTCTTCACTGTCTCCCACTCTACTTCTTCACGGGGTGTGCCTTGTTGGTTTCTTTCCTCTGCTATTCCCTAAAGTCAGTGTCCTCACTCATATTATTCACCTTTGAGAAATGTCCTTGTCAATGCTTCACATCTAAATTTATCTTGAGTCTCTTAATCTCTAAGGTTTTTCTAAATCATTCCATGAAGATGTTCTATGGGCCATGGAAACTCAGGTAGTACAGAGATTGCATGCTGTTTATCTGTGCTTTGGTGCCATAAAACCTATTCTTTCTCCTATTTATATTAGTGAAAGTCTGGGGCCTTCCTTCCCTTTCCCAAGCTGTAGACTGGAGAGACTTTTGCTCCTGTCTCTTATCTAAACAACACACTCCATTTATTATTTTCCTTGCATAGTGAAATGGTTATGATTAAGCTCACATACTCCCTTAGTTCCTATAGTATAGTCCTCGATCTTTACCTGATCTCCAGGAATTACCACCTCTAATCTCCCTTTCCTTGGCCTTGGTGTTAAAATACTAAAACTTGATCATGTTTTTTCCTTACTGGCTGAGGTATGGCTTTTTCTCTATGAAAATAATGTAACATGTCCCACTCCACCACCATCTTAGAGTAGATACTATTTTGCCCAGGTAACCATGACAACGAATTGTGCAATACTATTCAGACATAGCTTTGTGTATGGTAATAGTAATGGATCTGTTGATAGTTCCTAGTAGATGGATGAAGGGATGAATCTTTACTGGTAGTCCAGCCATTACTTTGGCCTGGAAGTGAATGGCTAACTTAAGGGGGCACTCCGTGATGGAGCTTCCATGAGATTCTCATGATGAGTGGGACTTTATTGTGATGCAACTGCCTGGGCATCATCCCCACTCCTGTAAATGTATAAGTGCCCATGTCTGTAGTAAGCCAACCTCATTGGTTCTTCAAGATGGCCTTTGGTGGAATGTTACTTGGTCTGTCTTTATTGCTCTACCTGGGTGGCTAGACGCTTGTTCACATCTCCCTAGGAAAAGCTGACACAAGAGTATCCCATGACTGATAGCATATAGTTTAAAATCTTCTGTCTGCCCAGGGACTACCTATTCAGTCATGTTTCTTCTACCTCTGTGAGGATTTCTGGGACAGATTAGATGCATTATTCTAATCTGTCACTCAGCTTTGGGCATCATTCAATTTAGTATATCTCATTGTTTTGCCTGTTTGCAAGTCTGATCCTTCACTTGTTTAAACACCTTGACAGCACACCCTTGCCTTCCTTTGAGTAGAGTGGTAGCTACTCAATAAACATTGAGTGAATGAAGGTGTGTGTGTGTGTGTGTGTGTGTGTGTGTGTGTGTGTGTGTGTGTGTGTTTGTTTGTGTGTGTGTGTGTGTGTTTAAAGTATAAAATAATGGTAAGTAGGAAAACATTTATCCAGGGAATCAAAAAGCATTATCCTGCTAAAATTAAAGTCAGCAGTGTCTTCTTGATTATATACATAACCCCTGAGACACACTTAGGGATATATCCTGACCATAATTTGTGCTGCAGTCAGAATGTGTTTTGCGAATCACTTTCGGGACATGCATTTGTTTGTAGAGTTCTATATCATGGTGATGATTGTGCTTAATGCCCTTGACCAGGAGAGTCCAGCTTTTGCAATAAATTAGCTGAAGTGGATGCTGGGAAAGGGATGAGGTAAGGAGGCACACAACCTGTTTTGCCGAGACACTTTCCTTTGTGGAGATGGCTTTTGGAATTTCTTCCAGCAGTTCCCTTAGCTCCTATCAGATACATTTCAAACATTAATCTGAGCCCCACCAGATGCCAAGGTCAAAGATTCAAGGCCTCTCTCTGGGATGGCATTGCTTTTCACTCAGTCTCCATGTGCAGTGATGGGGAAGACCTGCAGAGTTTTGTTTTCAATGTAATGTTTTTTTCACTTTCTAATTCTGTGAACTTTCTCTTTGATTCCTATCACCCCAACAAGAGACCAGTATTCAATTACTTCTTAGTGGCTCTCTCTCCCTCCCAAAGGAGGTATCTATGTAGACTTTCAAGATCATATACTGAGTTATGAAAAGTGATAAGATTTACCAGGAAGCAGAGATAAAAAATAATGAATAGTTCCCCATTGCTTCAGGAACAAACACCTTGGAGGCAAGTGGCTTGTTATGGACACCCATTTTACAACCAGATATCTGGGGTAAACTTCTTACATTCATAATTTGGGCTCTGCCTCCTGCTTGACTCTAATATGTTTATCATAGGGAAAATGAAACTCTAATATAATCTGCCTAATATAGACTGCCTAGTCTAGTCTCTTTGGGTTTTCAATCCCCACATCACTTGTTACTTCAGTCAATATACAACTAGCAAACTATTAGAAGTGTATTGGCTGACATCTTCATCTTTGCAACAATATTAACTTGATTTACTGGTGGATGAAGCTGAGCCTAGAGCATGCTTCATTCACTGGAATTTTGACCCGGCCTAGAGTTTCATTAAAATTTGAATTTTAATGGTCAACCTGTATTTTAATTATTAAATTCATTTAACTTCCATTTTAAACCTTAACACCAAGTTACTAATTTTGAATCAAGATAAACATTTAAAACATGGAAGTTAGAGTCAGTAAGATGGTTCAGTAGTGGAAAAGCACTTGAAAAAAGCCTGATGTCCTGAGTTGGAACCCTTAGAAGCCACCTAAAGAAGGAAGGAGAGAATGGACTTCACAAAGTTGTCCTATGACCTCTACCTACATGCTCTGGTTCAAGTGTGTGCACATGTAAGGCATGAGCATGCACACACACACACACACACACACACACACACACACACACACACAAATAACAGATGAATAAAAATTTAAATGAAAAATAGAGCATAGAAGAAGTCAAATTGCAAGAAAAGATGGAAAAGGCTGATTGCCAATATCATTTCAGGTGAGAAATGTATACTAAAGCAAGTGGTACTAGTTGGTCAAGACCAAAAGCACCTAAACATTTTAAATGCTCACCTTCTGGCTAAGAAGTACCATTAAGAGTCAGAAAACACCAGGCTAGGCTAATCATGTCACTTACTCTTATCTGCTTAGCAAGGTTAGCCTAAGGATGAAGTGTGGTACCAATGTGATTGCTTTTTTGCCAGTTATGAAGCTCTTCCTAGGGCTTGGAGAGGTGACTCCACTTGGGCTCCAGGATGAAAACCTGAGTTAGGTTCTCAATACTATGTAAGAAGCTGCACATGGTAGCAGGCATGATGTAACATCAAGTGCTTGGGAGATGGGAGGAAGGATCCTTGAGCTTTCTGGCTGCCAACCTAGGTCCAGGTTCACTGAGAGACCTTGAATCAAGGGAATAAGGCAGACAGTGACAAGGTAGGACATCTGATGTCTTCCTCTGTCTTTCACATGTGCAGGAGCACAGCCACCCACATAGGCACACCATATACACCCCCACTGCCACTATCTTCAAAATGTGTAATATTGCCAGAACACCTATTTCTTAGAAGGTTAGATTTGGGGTCACTAATTTCTACTGTGGCTCCATGGGCTGTCATGCAATAGGTTTCAGGAAACCTCAGGTTTTGATGGGCACTGAATAGGTTGTCCCCATAAGAATACCAAAATTATACCACCTGCAGAGATTTTATTTGCTTTAAAGGCCAAGGATCTTTCCTGATTTTCAACATGCAAAAGACTTTCTGTTTTTGAAACAATAAGTGGCACTGACATCTCTCAAGACTGAAAGCACTATTGTCTCATTTGAAGTACCACCTTATTATTAGGTGAGGATGCTGTTGCAGGAATGAATAATTAGATAACTCTTTGTGGGCACATTTGATTCAGGTCCCAGGGGGAATATACAATTGTAACATCTCCTTGGATTATTTCACAAACATATGGCAAATGAAGCACCTGAGCCAGATGTACAAGCATATTCCAGTATGTCTGTTTTAACTTAAAACTGTGAAATACATCAGAAGGCGAAGCTATTTTGGTCTTGAACATCCATCATTGGAAATAGTATGGCAGCATCTCTCCTTTGTTGTCTGGTTTACCTGGACTGGAAATAATTAAGAACAAAATAGTTGGGGAGTCATCACTCCCAGCATAGGGTTCCAGGCAGAGTTCAAGACCTAACGAAGTATATGGTGTGGATTTACATGGGCCTCTGCTGTCTTCATATCGTTTATTCATGTCTAGTCCCCCTGTTCACTGCTGGCAGGCCTGGAATCTCAACTTACCCATGATTATTTTCATTCTCTTTCCTTATCGTGTGCACTCACTCCCCTGGAGATGCATATGTGTAATTTAATATGGAATTTTTTAATAATGAGAAGTATTCTGTACTGATTCAGTAGGGAGTTTCTGTTGTTGCTTTTTTTGGTGAAAGCCTATTTTATTATTACAACACCGGTGGATTATTTTTACTAAAGAATTTTTATCTGATAGTGACTTCTTGAAATCACACTGATCAAAAAAGAAATACCTTTCTCATTTGCTAGTGGAAATGTTGTATTTCAGCAAGAGTGGCACGATTTTTAATCTGACTTTCCTATGTCCCAGAATTAAAAGATGCCAAGGGGGCTCTTGAGTGTATGTATAATACCACTCTTGATCTAAGAAAATGGAGAAAACACAGGCATTGACAACTGTATTTTCCCTTTTGTACATGTGTGTAAATTCCATCAGCATTAATGGGCACTCTGCCCCTGTTTGGAAGAGAATGTGAATCAAGCCAGGACAGAATCTACCACCCTATTGAACCTAAGAGGCAGGGACTGTGTCATCCTCTTACACTCAAAGCAAGAACAGGAAATACATATTGTAGGCACCTACTGGGGGAAGGGTACTTACTTTTACAGCCAGTGTAGCATAGAGTGGAGATTTGGAGGAGGAGTGACTATGGCTGGTGAATGTTGAAGCTGACAAAGGAGGTCTACAGAACCTCAGAGATTCTGGTTTTTATGTTGCATCAAAATAAGGAATTAAAATATTTATGAGCTTGATTCTGCCTCTCCGTTCTTCCCTCCTTTACAGTGGCAGTTCCCTGCATGACAACAGGTATAGCTGTGCAGTTCAGATGTGTTTCCAGTCTACTAGGAGCCAAATATGTTGTGCACCTGTGTTTGCTCGGTCACCCTGCTGTTGCTGGGGTATCTTAAAGCCTTTGCTCCAAAATAAATAAGAGGCAGGGGATGGAGGGTGGGAGAGGACAGCAAGACTGCGGTTTTCCCCTGCTTCCCCCACCCCCTTTTTAAAAATTTCTTCTCATTTGGAAAGCCTTAGAACATAGGTTTGATTTCAGGTGGAGGTGTTAGGATTATCCACGCAGAGATACCGTGAATGCCAAGGTGGAGCTGCAGCAGCCCCGTAACCCTCGTACTCTACCTGTCTCCCGGGGATGCGGCTGTATTTCTAAGACATACATCTAATATTGCAGAGCTGCTGAGGTCAGGGCACTGTCAGCGAACGGTATCAGCAAACAACCACACAAACCTACGCCACACAGAAGAACCTCCTTTGTAAAACCACTAATCCACCAACTCTTCCCTGGACCTGCGGGACCACCAGTGTGTTCATGACCCTGGACCTCAGCCAGCGTAGCTCTCGGATGAGTCTGAGAAATGGACTTTTAGCATTGGGAGAGATCACAGAAAGCGAGACAAAATGACTAGCAACTAAGGCCAAAACACATCATAGAAGCATGGACTCTGCCCTCACCGCCACAGCCCCTCTGAAGATTTAAACTTCTGATAGTAAAAGCAATAATGCTCTGACCTTAAAGGCCAGAGGTTCTGTTGCCAGGAGTCATTTAAAGAATCATTCCCTAGCAGCCCTAGTAACACCAGCCTGGCGACTGCCGCAGCAATGGCGGTGGCAACCACGGGAACTGGAGTTCAGTCATATTGGCACAGGATTCTGAAAAGGGGTGGGCAGGCGGGAGGGAGTCTATTGGCCTAAAAAGCTGAAACATCTGCTGGAGTTATTAACAGCTTTTTGGCTGAGTTCAGCAGCAGGGCACCTTGTGGTTGATAGATTCTTCTCTCAGCAATTCAAAACAATGCAGTTAAAGCAAATTTCTCATTTTTCAGAACACAGCTTAATGAGGCATACAGTATTTTAAAAATAGTCCCACTTAAAATGGTCAATAGCAGTGAGTGCAGTCGGTGGTACCTTCAGTTCTCTGTTTCCTTGTTAACTTTGTCAGGGTGATTACAGAACACGGGCTTTTCTGAAGACCATGTAGCTTATAGTTAACTCACAGTGTGGGGATTTAAAATTTTTGTGACATTTATATAGATTATCCTAGAGTATAAATATTGGCAAACTTGATGAAACCACTGGAGACTCCATGTTCTCCCTTCCCCAAAGTGAGCATTGAGCCACGTTAGGATCAGAAGTCCAATACCAGGAAAGGTTGGAAGGGTCCATATTTTGCATGTGAAATGAAACCAAACATGCAGACAGCCTGATCTGGAAAAAGCACCAGGATAGAAGTCAGGGGCAAGGGTTCTAGCCCTCATTCTAATATTAACTGGCTGTGAGAGTCCTTGGAGGGAGTTATTTAATCTTTTTGCATCCATTTTTTTTTCCTGTGAAAAATAATGAGGCCAATTAAGGAGTATGTCTCCAAATGTTGCCAGCCAGCTCTGCCATCCTGGGACCAGCAGGATTCAATTCCAACTTTAATCTTCCTTATGAAATCCATGAATTCTAACCAAGCTGAGCCTGTGCTCATCAATGCATGACAGTATGTGTGATGTGTGGGTGGGGGCATCAGACAATCACTTGTCGAGTGAGACAGTTCTGCCTCCCCCATCCCCTTTCCACCACGAAAGGCACCATATGCTGGAACAGACCGTGGGCAAAGTACAGCCAAACCCGGCTGGATTTATTAGCCTGTTGGGTTATCTGGCAGATGACAGTGTCCAGCCCAAGGAATGGTCAGGCATAGCTCTGTGCCCTACTGGTCCCACACGTCAACTCGGACAGAAGGCAAGGGAAAGAGAGGGCAGACTCAACATCTGTGATGGAGTGCCAGTCAGCCCCATTCCTCTTGTATAGCTTGCCCCTGTGCCCAGCACATGGAAAGAGAGGATAGAGAAGTTTGCCAAGTCATTGTGTCCCTCAAGCAAGTGGATGATCTGCTCCTTCTCTGCAGAGGGACCAAAATGATTATTCCCCTTCCCCGCCCCCACTTTGATCCAGGAATCTTTGAGAACAGATACGGCTTTCTTGTCCATCCCAAAATTATTCTGGTTGATTTTAAGATAGATTTGTGCCCTAGTAAGAAAGGGTCCACAGAACACAGGGGTGCTTCCTGCTTCACTAACAAAGTCATCTCTGTCTTTACGGTTAAGGGCCTGTGGTTCAAGGTCAAATGCATATGTTTGGTTGTCTTCTTCAGTAAGATTCTCAGGTTTCATTCAAAACTGCTAGGTATACTGAAAAAAAAGTGAGCAAAAGCAGGGCATGGTCCTTTCCTTGGTTTGTGAACCACTTTAAAGGGAAAACTGTGCCCTATCCAGAGCCCTGTGTTTGGCAGATGAGGGGGAGGGTGCCTTTAAATTGCCTGCTGCAGATTGCATTTGGGTGGTACAGGCCCATGTCAGATGGAACAGTGAATTTGGAAAAGGAAACTACATGTGGCCAAGAGGCTGGGAGATGCTCCTGAGGGCAGTGGGGGCCTTTGCTGTAATTGAAAAGACAACTCCTGTCCTGACTTGTCCTGCAAGAAGACTAGCCAATAGGAGGGTTGCTGTTGTCACAGTCTCACCCATTACTGAGCAGTGACATCCCAAGATCATGTGTAATCCAATCCAAGGCTTGCAGAGAGCTGGAGTTTGGGTGGCTCTCAATTGCAGGACTGACCTGTCTCTCACAATCATCGTAGGTGGACCTGTGGTTTTGTGACACAGGAGATCCTCTGTGTTCTAGAGCAAGAGTACCAGGGCCATCAATGGATGTGAGGTTGGGGGTAGGCAGAGACCAGCAGTCTTACTCAGCAGAGTGTAGCCACCATGGACTCCAGTGGGAAGCCACATCTCAACTCTTCTACGGAGATACAGGTGAGATGGGAAAGGGTCACCCAACCTCTAAGGAGAACAGTGAGACTTGAGTCTCCAGTGGTTTGGGAAGATAGACTACCCAATCTTCTTATTCATTACAACTTAGCTTGGGGGCTATAGACTTGTCTGAAGGCCTGCATAGCCTATGATGCTTGTTCAGCATTTTGTACTGAAGTTTGGGGAAGGTCTGTAGCAACCAGGCTGCAAGACACTGCACAGACATAGATAGCCACAGTCATTGTAAGAGTCACTTTAAGTTGACTTTCCAGTGGTTCCTAAAACAAACACTGAAATGAAGTTGATGGGGAAAAAATACCAATGTGGAATCACATGCACACCCTCAACAAATCTGTCAGAAGTCAAGTACAGACCTGTCTTCACATCTTGTGTCACCCAGACCACTGCTCATGATTTACTAGGTGCGTATGCATGCACACATGTGTGTGTATGTATGTGTGCATGTGTATATGTGTGCATATTAACATATGTGTGTCTCAAACAACAAATCACCCTTCGAATCAGGGCATGAATGAGATCTAATAGCAAATATTTTATGTATTAGTGAACAAAAAGTGGCAGCCCTCTATTTAAACTTTGCCATAGTCACCAGCTGCCCTATTAAAATATAAGTCTAAAGCCTCAAAGGGCACATGCAGCAATTAGTAATAGCAAGCAACAGAAACTCATGGGCTATCTTTGGTTCTTTAATAAGATAATAGTTCATTTTGAATATAGTTAATCAATCTCTGTATTGTGACACACTTTTTTTCCAAAGTAAAGAAATAGTAAACCTTACCATCCACTAGTAAAATATAGGTCCTCATACCTTTTCAGAAGTACCACACACATTTTAGAGTTTGATAATAATTCAATTTATAGCTTGACACCTGACAATAGGGACAGTTAGTTTTCTACAACTTGAAATAAAGCTTTTATCAATTTGTTACTTAGTGGGGGACTGTTTCTTAGCACTGCTACATCCACAAAAGATAAAAAAAAAGAATTGAGACCATTCCAGCTTGCTATTGTGCAGCAAAGCAAGTATTTTCTTGTCACCTTCCAAGGGACAACACGGGTCATCTGGGCTCATCTTACTGTTAAATGAAGAGACAGATTGAGAGAAGCTAAGCCACTTATCCATGGTTGCACAGTGAGGTTTCTTTGCAATGGATTTAGTTTAGCTTTAATGAAAACAACACTCTAACAAGACATTTCAGAGGGTGGGCAAGATGACTCAGCAGGTAAAGGTCACTGCTTTGCAAGCTCATTGACCTGAGTACTATCCCTGGAAACCACGTAAAAGTAGAAGAGAACCCACCCTGGGAAGTTTTTCTGTGATTCTATATGGGTGCTATATTCTGTATTAGCACATGCATAATAATAATAATAATAATAATAATAATAATAATAATAAACTTACATACAAGACATGTTATCAGAGACTTAACAAGTAGATAGGACTAATGACATCATCTTACCAGGACAAGCTGATGCTAGATTAGTCCAGGTTTTACTCAAATGGGTAAGGATCATGTTTCATTGGAGAAGTGGGACAAGCAAAGCTTGAAAATTTGATGGGCAGCTGTGATGAGGAAGGGCATTTTACATTGAGGGAGTAAATTCTAGCAGGGCATGCAGAGTAAAGATAAGTGAGGCATGTTGGCTAAAAGCAAAGACTCCTTTGTGAATGTCTTGAAGTACAGGCAGTCACTTGGACTCTTGAGAGCTGGGTTCTAGAATAAAGGATTCAGCAAGTCCCCAGGGCAACAGCAGCCTGCACAAGTTTCTTGGATGTAAGGCAGAGCTCCAACAAAAGGAGACAGTGAGAGTAAGTCGGCTCTCAATATGATGTAGTGAGCATGATGTGGTCCCGGTGACACTGGTGACACAATACAGGAATGTAAGGAACTCCCAGGGGAATGTAAGGAACTCCCAGGGTAAAGAAATGTTTCCTTAGAAGGCTTGGTGGTCAGCAGCAGGTGGGTGGAAGGACCTGGAAAAGGAAGTCATGCTTAAGCACACTTGTTGAGAACACACTTGGTTACCACACTTCATAGACCTGGTGCTGCTCTAGTCCTCACAGAGGCAGCAGTGACCCAGCCAGCCTCCCTCTGTGCTGCTAGGGAGGACCTGGGCATTGGGGCCTCCACAGATAGGGATAGGGCACTAGAAGAAATAGTCTTGTCCAGAAGACAGTGATTTGGAGAGAACACCAGGTGACCCAGGTAAAAATGTAGGTTAGGCAGGTTGCTAAGAACACTGTCTTGGTGGAGATTGGTGCTGGGAAGGGAAATTAAAATTTCTTCTGCTGTGGGAGATGTAAATCAGGTATCAAATCTCCCCTCTCCCCCATCCCCACTTATGTGGCCTCCAGGCTCTCTTTCTCATTAGGGTTATCCCATCACCTGAACTCTCATTTCTTTTTCTCAAACCGACATTCTTCAGTTGTGCCTTCTGGTTACTAAATGTTGCTTATTCCAGGAAACAATATTTGAATAATTTTATTTTTTTCTACTAGGGAAGATACCAAACTATGTGTGACTGCCTCAGGAGAGCTGTGAAATATTTCCATCCTAAAATTTCAGAGGGGCTGTGCTGCTCAAGTTGAATAGGCTTGCAGACTGTAGGAGGCCAGGTGAAACACAACTTCTGAGTCAGTGTCTCTTCTAATTTGACTTGTCTGGGACCTACTAAATCAATATGAACTCCACCTTTCTTCCAGGACTACTGCTGCTTCTGCTGCCTAGGACCTAACTTTGAGTGTTTTGGGGCATGATATTATTAAGTCCCCCAAGGCCTTCTGCCACTGCTGAGTTTTAAACTTAGGCATGGCATGATGAAATATAAACTCAGTGGCAAGATGGACATGGTATATAGCCAAGTAAGGACTCAATGAAGAGCAAACATTGCATGGGATGTGACTTCCCTGCTTGGTGGTGTGAGCAAGCATCACACAAAAAGGATCAGAATCATAGGGGACAAAGAAAGACAGAAAAGTGAAGATTGAGCAATCGTATTAGTGGCCCCTTACTTGGATTATCCTACTTTAAGAACGTATTTGACATATTTTTATTGCAAACCCCCTTTTATTACATGGTCTTTCGAAAATAAGTGTATCTTTGTTGTTTCCTTTTGATTATGTGTAAGCCTTAGGTTAACATCACATCTCAAGGAAAAAATGTATTCAAGTAGATGGGATTTCATTCATAAAGTTTGAGAAGTATTTGAGGAGATACAGAGATCTTGCCAATGTCAAAATCTTCATGTTGCCTGTCTATGCTTATCATAGCCACTATGCTTCTCAGTACAAGTTTACAATTTACTGGAAGTACTTCTCCTATATGTGTGTATACATATAAATACACACATATTTGCCCCTGTGTAAATATATTACATGTGTGTATATATTTCAGTGCTTCCCATTTATAGATAGTTATCTTCCTATATCTAGAATTATCTTGGCTTTGGGGAAAAACACTCATTTGTTAGGAATTGTCTATTATATCCCAAAGCGTCATAACTACTATTCTGTCTCAGTTAATTTTCGAATCAATTTTAATATTTGTGCATATGTATGCTAGTGGCATTCATATGTATTTAGGTGGGCATGTACACATGTATATGATAGTTCACATGCATGTGTACATGTATGCACATTTATATATGGAGGCCCAGAGGTCAATAATGCCAATATGAGTGTCTTCTTTGCCATTCTACACCTTTGAAAAATAATTTAAATTACATTTTCCACCATGTATGTATGTATGTATGTATGTATGCATGCATGTATTTGTGTGTGTGTGTGTGTGTGTGTGTGTGCATACATGTGCCAGTGCCCTCTTATGGAGGCCAGAGGAGAGCTTTGAGAGTCAGCTCTTTCCTTCTACCATGAGGGTCCCAAGTGTTGAAATTAGATTGTCAGTCCTGGTAGCAGGAAACTTTACCCAATGAGAAATTTTGTGGGACTCAAAGGCTCTATTTGAGATATTGTTTTTTATTTTTCCACTCAATATAGAAATCACTCTCTTCAGAAAGGCTGGCTGGCCAGTGGCTTCAGGGATCCTCCTGTCACAGATTTCCAAGACTAGGATTAGAAGTGTGCACTAACATGGCCCGTTTCTTACCTGGATGCTAGGTTCTCATGCCTGGAAGCAAGGACTTTAATGACTGAGCTCGCCATGTCAGGAACGGTAGAGGGGCAAATGGATGCACAGCTCAGGTAAGGGCGGGTGGTTTCTCACAGGTGAAGCATAGGGCACAGAGGTACCCACTACAGACGAGAGGGCCTCTGGGAGGACTAATCTGAGTTAAATAAGGAAGCTAAGAAGCATCACTAGGGGGCGTTGTGCTTGGCTTTCCTACTGATCACAGGGAATATGGGGGCAAAGAGCTGAGGAGCTTGCCAGAAAGATGGGGTTGGACAGAAGAAATGGATCAAGGACAAACATGGTCACGTTTGGGGGGTGAACTGAGAAGGGTTGTAAGACATACAGAGGTAGGGTGAGATGGAGGAGCCCAGAAGAGTGGGAAACAAGGCAGAAGGGCCAAGGGAAATGGATTTGTAGAGAAAAGTGGTAAATTTAGTTTTGGACATTGATTGACCAATTCAAGAAGCTGTGTAAGAGGGAGTCATAACAGGAGTCTGGAAGTTGGGAGAGCCTGTGTGTGTGTGTGTGTGTGTGTGTGTGTGTGTGTGTGTGTGTGTGTGTGTGTGGTGCCATGCCATGCATGTGGAGGTCAAAGAATGAACAACTCGTGGGAGTCTGTTTTTGTCGTTGTTGTTGTTTGTTTGTTTTCCTTTCATCATGTAGGTTCTGGGTATTGAACTAGGGTCATTGGAGTTGGCAGCAAAATGCTTTCAAACATGAACCATCCATAAAATCAGTGTTTTACTACTATATCAAGGACTCAGGACTTTTTACCCTACTATCCTCAGCATATGAGCTCAGCTCCCTTCATTGCCAAGAACTGACTACCATTACACTCGTCATTACACATACTCATCAGAGGCATAAAAGGAAACAGGCCATATCCTTTATTACTCCCTCCCTCCCTTCCTCCTTTCTGTCCTTTCCTTCCTTTCTTCCTGTCTTTCTTTCTTCCTTTCTTCTCCCCTCCCTCCCTGTCTCCCTTCCTTCTTCTCTGTTTCCCTTTTCCCTCCCTTTCTCCCTCCTTCCCTTCTTTCTTTCTTTCTTTCTTTCTTTCTTTCTTTCTTTCTTTCTTTTTCTTTCTTTCTTTCTCCCTTTATTTCTTTCTTCCCCGCCCTTCCTCTCTTTCTTTCCCTCTTCCCTCCCTCCTATCTTTTCTTTTCATTCTTTCTTTCTTCTCCCCTCCCTCCCTCTCTCCTTCCCTCCCTTCCTTCCTTCCTCCCTTCCTTCCATCCTCTCTCTCTTTCTTTGTAATCAGTGAAAAGACTTTCTCAGAAGCCCCCAGGAGCTTTTCCCCCTTAAGTGCAGTATTAAATTGTGGTGATGAGTTGTGGGCTTTGAAGCTGTGCTGTCTGGGTTTATATTCTGACTCTACCTACTTCCTTGAGCAAACATTTCAGTCTCTCTAAATCTCAGTGCCCTCTGCTATGGAGTTTGGAAGCCACTGAGCCCACATTCCAGGATAAGCAGCAGCTTATCCAAGAGCTTGGGGGGAAGTTCCTGGAATATGCACTAAGTGTTCAGTAAATGTTTTTCACCACTATCCTTGTAGTATAGTAGTTCTAATTGAATACATACCCATGTCTTAATCAGTCACTAGTGAAGAGAATGACTTTACTATGATTGGATTGAATAATCAATATTTATCAATGAATTAATGCACAGAGAGGATGATCTGAGGACTAGAGAGATGGCTGTGTAGTTAAAAGCACTTGCCATTCTAGCAGTGTACCATGGTTTGGTCTCCAGCATCCACATAATGCTTTACAAACACCCCTAACTCCAGTTTTAAGGGGTCTGAAGCCCTTTTCTGAACTCCAGGAACAACAGACATGTACATAGTACATGTGTATTCTTGCAGGAAAAACACTCTTACACATAAAATACATCTTTAAAAAGAAGGTTTTATATATAACTATGTATATATGAATAAAACTTTGGCGCTGCTAATGAGGAAAGAAGAATGTAGCCATGGCCTTGGAAGATGTCACTATGTAGAAACTGATTTTGACTTCACTGAGTTTATTATCAGCTTTCAGAGTGATACTGGGAGAAGAAATGATACATAGAATATTAGGCTTGCTGTACTATTGACACATTGATGATATGCGTATATTCAGACAATTCATACTTGGATCCTATTAAGCAAACCACGAAAGCACATTTAAAACACCTAACCATCAATTCCAGTGTTCTCTCAGACATCACTTTACAACATCTTCTCTTTCTACATCAATTTGCAAAGCTTTTCCTGCCTACCTTTTCTCTCGGAGCTCTTCCCACAGGTGATGTATGAAGGAGAGGTGCTATTACCATGCTCAAGGGGATGAAATTGAGGCTTTTAGAAATCTCATTAGAATCTTGGATAAGGAAGGAAGAGGTTGCAGAATTCAGGCTCAAAAATCAAGCCACCCATTTCTTAGTAAGATGTTACTTATATCATAGTGCCTTCCCTACAAAATAATATCCATCACCAGACACAGTCCCCTACACTCCTACAGCCAAGATTAGCTATAGTGTACCAACTGTATACCAGTATCACCAGTGTGACACTTTTAGCCAAGGTCATTCATGGAGAAGTGATCATGTCCATGCCTTTACATGTCCACCTTCTAGGGCTACTTAGAGTGTTGGCAATACGATCGTCCATCAAGTATCCAGTGTTAACTGTAATATTTAATCATTTATTCATCTATGGACAAGGTTTAACTACATAGCACAGGCTGGTCTCCAACTCACATTCCTGCGCATTCCTGTGTCCAAGTCTAACCCCCACTTACACACTGCAGTGGACTTTGAAGCAATGTGATTGGAGAGAGACTCCAGAGAACCATGAGGAATTGCCAGTGACTTACATTTCTTCCTCAACCTCTTTCTTTATGTTTGTATTGAACTGAATAGCTGGTAGCCTTTTAAAAACTCCAATTAGCATTTCATAGGAAGTCTTTGGCACATTCCGCAAGGTTGCTATAATCATCACTGTTTACATCAAGGCACACTCTGTGTTTCTGCAAAAGGCCCAGCTGGGGCCCTGGCCTTGTGGACATCTGCTTTAAATGTCTCTACAACAGCCCCCTCCCTCACCATCCAAGGTCCAAGGCTAGTGACAGCCCTGCCTCTCTAAGTATTTTGGAGCTCATATGTTTATGCTTTTCTTTTCCTCTGTATTCCAGGACTGTGTTGTGATACTCAGGGTCTTCTTCAAATACAACAAGCAAAACCCCTAATATAAATATCAAAGCTCAGGCTGGAGGATAACTCACTTGGTAAAGTGTTGGCCTCACAAGCATGTAGATCAGAGTTTGATCCCCAGAACCCACATACAAATGCCAGGCATGCCTGTGATCCCAGTGATGGGAAGGTGGAGATGAGAAAATCCCTGGGGCTCTTTATCTTTAGCCAGTGCCCAGCTGATGAGCTCCAGGCTAGTGAAAGACCCTGTTTCAAAGGTGATGGACAATATTCCTGTGGATGACACACCAAGTTGTTCCCTGGCCTCCAATGGATGCACATGTACATCCTCGCACATGTATGCCATTCCAACCTCCGAATATCACCACAACCACTAAAGCAAAAGTCACTGCAAACGTGTAATATAAATAATGCTATGGAGGCCTGGTAAGTTCACGAGTAGAATCATAGTGAGATTTCTGTTTGTATTTTCAATTTCGAGTGGAATAAAAGGAACATTGCTCTATCTCTACCTAAGACAATGTATCTCTAAATGTGAGGTCCCAGCATCTTACTTCCCTCCCATCCACTTTCAAGGGCATATTTTCTCAAGAATATCCCATCGGTAGCAGGCAGTCTGCTGTCAACTCCTAGTATCAAATAGCAAGTTCTCCTTTTCTCTCTCTGATCTACTTACCTATCATGTATACGTGCGTGTAGCCGAATGAAGAAAATTTATGCACACCACCGGCCAGAAGAGGGTATGTGATCCCCTGGAACTTAGTTCCAGGTAGTTGTAAACTACCCCACCAGTACTGCAAGAGCAGTACATAGTTCTAACCACTGAACTATCCTAGCCCTTGTTGTTTTGAGATGGTCTGAAGTCTAAGTAGCCCTGGCCACCTAGGAACTCAAGAACTCCAGGCTCCAGCCTCTGAGTATTAGTTATTATGGGCATGTACTGCTATGCCCAGAATGTTCCAATGTCTTCCCATTTGAAAGTTACCTTATCTGAACTCAGGTGAACCACAGTGAAGTATAAGTATAAATAAAAGATATCATTAAGAGTTTACTGTGAAGCTGGGCCATGGTGCTGTGTCCCGACCTTCAGGACATCCACTTGGGGCAAGAGAGTCAGGGATAGGGAATGGGAACAAGAGACGCAGAAAGAACGACCACAAGACAGGATTCTGATCAAGTGGCAAACTTTATTTTTCTCAGGCTAGCGTATATAGCAGTAGATCAGGGTATGAGGTGGGGTAGAATGGGTTGTTTGTGCACCAGGCGTTAGTGTAGGCAGGATATTAGGAAGACACAGAGAGGATGTTTGGCAGGGTAAAGCGTTTATGAGTAAGAGGTCCAGGAAGGGTTGCCTCGGTGACTGAGCCTGTGGGTGGAGGACTGGGTCAAGTTGTTTCTTTTCTCGAGCTGAGGTTCTAAGGAGCTGCTATGTAAAGGTTAACTATGGCCAAGCCCTGAAATCTTTGGCTCCCAACAGTGGCGCACAACCTTAATCCCAGCCCTAGGGAGGCAGAGGCAGGTAGGTCTCTGTGAGCTTGAGACCAGCAGCCTGGTCTGCAAATGGGGTTCCAGGACAGGCTCCAAAGTGACACAGAGAAACCCTGTCTCAGAAAAACCAAGAAAAAAAAAAGAAAGAAAGAGTTTACTATGTGTAGCTTGGTGGTAGAACAGTCACTTGCCTATCACAAGTGAGATCCTGACTTCTATCTAGTTGTGAGACTTTTTCCTAGGGAGACAGCAGCAAATGTCAATTCACCTCAGATAGGGTACTGATGACAGACCGAAAAAACAATTTCCCATACATCCCTCTTAGTGAACTAGTGACTATGTAGAAGAGTATGAGTGACTACAGTGTGGTTGTATCACCCAAAATCTCACCCCAGCACGGGTAATACTCAGGAAAGCTGCATCTCTGGAGGTCCCTGCATTACTCACAGGCAGCTGGCTGGACAGGCTCCTCTGCCCAGAGTGCCTGGTAATTGACATGACTAATAAAACCATGGGGAAGGAGCCTTGTGAATCTTCTAAGTTTCTGGGACTTCCTAAACCTCGGAAGTTTTGTTTACTTTCTGAGCCTTTTGTTTGTTCACTTTCTAAGTCTTATCAGCTTCATGAGCCACCTTCTTCCCTCTAGGACAGTCATTCTCAACCTTCCTAATGCTGTGACCCTTTTATATAGTTCCTCATGCTGTGGTGACCCCCCAGCCGTAAAATTATTTCATTGCTACTTTATAACTATAACTTTGCTAGTGCTATGAATCATAATGTAAATATTTTTGGAGATAGAGGTTTGCCAAAGGGGTTTCGACCCACAGTTGAGAACTACTGCTCTAGGAGGAAGGGAAAAAAGTTTACTTGTCCTGAATTTTCCTTCTATTCCTTTTCCCAAGTGAATCATAACCTTGACTAAGGGTTGACAATGATCTGAGAACCAAATCTAATAATTTCGTGGATATTTTCTATGGCTCTTTGTGTCACCCTAGTGGATTTGAATAGTGTCATCAAGAAACCATGGGGCTTGCAAACATGAAAGTGTTTTGTATTCTTTACAGAGAAGTTTGCTAAACCCTGTGTTCATCAGCTCTCTCCAAAATACTTTACCTGTGCCTAGGGCTTCACAGTTCACATTCTTCTTACGTTATCTCCTAACACACTGAACAACCAATTCTCCTCATTTCACAGATGTGACTTTTTGAAAGTCACTACCTCAAGACCACAGTGGTAGTGACAAGGTTGGGACTGGTTCAATTTGATGTTTACACCCTGGAGATGACACTCTTTGTGGGAGGTTGTGGCCAACCTTCAGCTGGAAGTAAAGAGCTCTCTGTATGCTTCAAGCTCAGGTGGTTCAGGGGGACTGTTTCTTCTGGCTACTTTTTCCTTCACTCTTGAATTCTTAAATTGGCTAGCTCACTTCTCTCCCTATACCAGTGTGGAGGCAGGAGATGCAAATATGGAGGTGAATAGCTGTAGGTTGGTTTAATGCCATTCTCATCAGGGGTAAGATTAGAAGGCATGAGGGCACTCCAAGAGTTCAAAGGCCAGCCACTGATGTGTGGGCACCTCAAAGCCACGCTGCTGCTTTGATATAGATTTGTCCCTGGTTGAAATGGTCACTGTGGTCATTGAATTCAATGCTCTTTTCACTGCATCAATCAGGCTGGTACATGATCATAACACAAAATAATAGTCATGATTTCAGTGAGAAAAGACAACTGAGGACAAGAAAATCATGCTGATTTTCATATTACCACCAGTTCAGCCCCTCTGTGGGTATATACTGCTCCTCATATCAAGTGGGTGCGGTGTCTAATTTCTTCTCACTCTAACCTGGCTGATGTGTGGCATGTTTGATGGCTAAGCACCCTCTGGGACTTCTGATGAACTCTGGGAAGCTGGCAGCTCACACTTGGGTCTCTGGGAAGGCTTACCCTGAGACATTCTGTCTCAGAACCAACCTGCCACATTATGGAGCACAAAAGTCGCTGAGAGGCCATGGGCAGCACCTTTGTCAACAGTCCCTGATAAATTTTCAAAGCAACAGACAGCATCCATATGCAGTTGCATGAGGGCCTCATATTACCTGGCAGTTACTGTACTGCTGTTTCAAGCCACAACATTTGGACACAGATTGCAGCATCTACAGATGGTAAGTGGATTAAAGTTAAAGAACTAAAGGGCAATTTAGTCATGAAGAATGAAGATATGTTATGAACTCCATGCAACCAGTCAAGGAATTCATCACCCGGTCACAACCAGCAAACAGACCAGCCCCACCCCCAGCTTGCATGAGTAAGCAAGATTTAAGGTGCCACTTATCTCCTTTTAGGGAGGGTGTAGACCGAAGGGGGGATGTCGACTATAGTAAAGACTGCTGAGAATATTTTTTTTTAAACTAATGCCTCAAAATTGGGTCTATAGTAAGAAAATTTTTCCTCATGTTGCTGCTTCAGGCTTAAGAATTCTTACTCTTGGAGAAAACTGAAAACTGAAGAGAATAGTCACTCGAAATGATTCTTCAAGTTAGAACCAGGAATGAAGGTCTCCAAAACTTTGGTTTGAGGAAAGGAAGGGAAAGAGAAAAAAGGTGTCACGTCCTCCAGGGGATATCAACTTCCATCTGAGGTTGGTTCTTGTGGCCTGAAGGCTGCCAGTGGGAAGAAAGAAGAAATAGTTTGCTGTGTCCACTGGCCTTCAGGCATTCTCTAACCAGCAAGTGCAATCGGACGACCGTGCATTGCTCAGGCACTCACTGTGTGCTTTTTTGGATTCTTCAGTGTCATGATTCCAATGGGCTAATTTCCCTCATAGGAACAAAGAGGCCATAGTCTGTATAGGAGGGTATCTGTAAGTCTCCATTCAGACTTGAAGAGCACAAATGTTACCACTTTATGCTTGAGTTTTTAGAGGAGGTGTGTGTGTGTGTGTGTGTGTGTGTGTGTGTGTGTGTGTGTGTGTGTGTGTGTGTGTCTGTCTGCCTGCCTGCCTGCCTGTCTGTCTGTCTGTCTGTCTGTCTGTCTGTCTGTGTAGTAACAGGGTCCATTTTGTGGAACACAAGTAGAATGGTAATTTTGTCTTAAATTTCATTCATCATCACCCACTCCCACTGCAAGCATGGTGCTCTGTTTCCTCCCCACTCCTCCTTGGTGCAAGGCATGTGTTCTGCCCACTCAGATCTGCGTGACACTCAGTTCTACCTGGATCTGGACTGGAAAGAAAACTAATGTATACAGATTTCACAAGCGGACCCCCTTGCATATTCATATCTTCCTAGTTCAGCAGTGTCCAGCCCTGAGAGTGACTGAGAGGAAGGTAAAAACCAAATCAGGGTCTCATTCTCCTGGATGTTTCCCTGCTGGGTCACCTGGGGACAGTGGTACACTTGGCTCAAAGCCCAGCCCCTGTTGTGGTAACTCTCTCTGCACTTCTCTCAGTTTTGGTTCCAGTAGCAGCCCCCACCCCCAACTCCTCTCTTGGGTTTGGGACTGGTAACAGCTGTGCTTTTATTACCCAGGTTGCTGCACTAACCCTCGTGGCTTCTCCGCAACTCTGTAAATAGTCCCTTTATTAAATTCTCCTGGAAGGATCCTAATTTGAGCGTGCCAGCTATTTCCTGCTGGGAACCTAACCAACACACTATTCTATATGAATGGCCATTCACATCTTAATGTAAATTCAGTTCAAAGTTTTCCTTTTCCTTGACTATTTGCAATTTCAGCTCCAACTACAACAATAAAATGATTTGTATCCTCATAAATTTCATAGATAAACATCCGGGTGGGAGTCTCATCCAGGAAAGGTCAAGATTAAAACCTGGCCCTTGTGACTCACACCCAGAGGGTCGTGCACTGATTCTAACAAGACTTTCTATAATACCATAAAAATTACCTGTATGAAGACATTAGTTATGCAATTAATAGTTAAGTTAGAGTTGGGGGGCAGTTCCCTGGCCCCAGTCCATGGGACTATGACAGAAGATGAATACATGGATACCTAGGAGAAGGGATTCTGGGGGAGGGAGAACACACCAGAGACGAATACTTCCCACTCTGTGACAGCTAAGACCAACCAACCATGACAGTGTACACTGCTTCTAGAAGTGGAAAAACAGGTTAGAAATGCCATTTCTGCCTTCTCTGGAGTGATGCCTTTAGAACCACTGGTTTCTAATTAAAAAAAAAAAAACTTTGGACGACATTGGCAGTGTTCTTGAAGGTCTTCTAAATGATTCCTAAATTTTTAACTATTCAGCAGTAAGTCGGAAGTCAAAGGAAGCACACTGTGTGTCTGTGTTAGTAAGGAAGCAGAAGTCAACCCTTCAGGTATCATTCAGAGTGTCTAGTCTGGCTCAGAGTCCTCCACCCACTCGTTCCCATTATCAGCCCATTTTCCTTTCTTTCACGTATTTCCTGGCAGATGTAGCTGTAGTTGACTCGGTCTACTTCTTGACTTCCAAACACACGCACCATTTCTCACCTCACAGCCTCTTGCTTAACTTTTCTGTTATCAAAAATCCCTTCCTCTACCTGCCCAGACTTCCCAGTGGGTGGTGAGATCCCGGAAGAAGAGAGTCTGGAGTTCTTCTCTTTGAGTAAGCTTCCTGCCTAGTCCAGTACCTTGCACATTATAACCATGCCCCCTCCCTGAGAAATTGTAAAGTAAATTAGAGCATCGGATGCAAATGGCAAGCTTTCAGAAACTGTTTCTAATTTTCTTTGCCTGAGTAAAGCAGGCGAAGTTAAGGCTAGGAAATAAGAGAGGAAGACCGCAAGGATTCCATCCTTAACTCTTCCTTCTCAAAGCAGCTTTTGCAGATCTGCCCATCTATTCTTCTCTGTCTTTCTAGTAGTCTGATGCTCCAGAGAGACTCCTCCAGCAAGGAGTTAAGGCCAGATGTGGCCCAGTGCCCAGATAAGTCCTATGGGAGGCCAGAGGAAAGCAATGGCTGAAGCACTATGGAAAATGTGACATCCAACTTTCAGTTATTCCCTAAAGATGGGGCCCTGATCTAACGTTTACCATGCACCTTTTAATAGGATCTAAGGAGTCATTAAAAGCTTTTGGTGTCACTGTTTTAATTAAGAGTAAAAGTTCTGTGTGGAGCACACGTGCTGAGGCTTTCTCAGCAGTGGCCATGGGGGAGAAGTGGAATGCGAGATAGTTCAGGGCTCCATGCTACTTACCAGGGGGCCCAGTGACCACGCATGGTTTAAAGCAGGTTTTGAAAGGAAACCTCATCCAGCAAGGAACACGAAGCTGCCATGATGAAATGGAACATTAGCTCTTTCCTCTATCTCTGCCTATGCCGTTGAAACTCAGGGTTACGTAGTAAAACTATCTGAGTTAACATTTTTTTTAAACTATCATCACAAAGTACACAGAAATTGAATGCTTAAGCTAACCTGCAAACTTAGAGTGACTTGTGACAGCATCTGCCACATTTGGGATCTTCCTTCTTAAGCTTCATCCTTGGACACCTTGCTTCCACGATTTCTGTAATTTTGCAATCAGTGAGGTAATAAATGTGCATTTGATTATTTCTTCTTTCAGGGCTGCACAGCACATCACTGTTCAGCAAAGCCAGGAAGCACTTTGGATGCCTGTTTTCTTCATCTTTCCTGTTACCTTTCTTGATAAACAAAGAAACTATCTTTTCAAAACCCTAATTTATTGGAAGACATAGTTGCTGAGTGAGCAGATTCCTTAACCTGACTACCTTCTTCCAGCTTTGGAGGGAATCCAAGACTATTTCTTTAAGTACAGTGCAATCTTACAACAATAAAATACTGTATTTGAAACATTTCCCAATAACTGCCTACATTAGGGTGTTACGGAGCTAGCCATTACTATTCTACCCAGGGTACATTATATCATAGGCAAACACTAAACTTTTAAAGGTTTCCTCCTTTGGGGACTGGGCAATCACTACACATGGATTAATGTGTTATATAGCCTGTGCTCTGCAAAAAATGGCATCTTGCCTTTTCTGGATAGCCACATCTGTAGAAACATGCACCCGTGAGTGTGAGCATGTGATGAGTTCACAGGTATGGACAGAACACAGCAGCATGCTAAGTATAACTAAACAGCAAAACCCAAACCCCCAATCCAAAAACCTAAACCAAAGTCATTTACCTGTGACTTTGCACGGTCTAACGGTTCCACATGCAGGAAATCCCTCCAGAGATGCCGACACTAGTGTGTTAAGGTCTTTGATTACTTTCATATGGTACACTTGGACTTGTTAACACACAGCTGCCACACATCAGAAGGTACTGGGAAAAATCTTTGGACAATACAGCAAAAAAGGCAGTAGATGAATTTCAGAAGTACCCCCTGCTGGAAACTAGGAGAGGATATATATATATATATATATATATATATATATATATATATATATTAAAGGCAAAGTAGCAGAGATTCTAAATGTGCCAAATGCATCAGGAAATATCCCTCCAAAGTTGCTGGCCTTTTGTGTTCTGAAATGTCCTTTTAATATTAAAGTCACTCTGCTGTATTCCTAATGGGGAAAAAAATAGAAACCCTTCAGGATTGATTAATACAGTTTTTTCTCCCCTCGAGATAATTTTGTTTGTTAAGAGCAAACCTGACAGTTTGGGAAGACTAATTATGATCCAAGAGCAACCCAGGCCCTCGGAGCAGTTCTCAAGAGGTGAGTCAGTTTATATGCCAGCTCTCAAGCGTTGTGACACCTCAGGGGATGCAGGTACCTATGCTATTCTTAAAACTTTCCAGTGGAGATGATTCAGCAGTGTGTCTTTAGAAGCTCACTCTGTGTCAAACTGACCATCTAAAAGAAGATGGGAAAACATCAGCCAGGGTCCCTGTGGGGATGGCAGAAAGAAATACACAAGAGATACTTGAATTCTGTCTAAAATAGTTTCTTGTTACAGACCATTTCTTGAACAGGCACCATTATGGAGATCAGAGTTTCCATACAATATACAGATGGTTTCAATGTTGCTAGTATAAGGTAATGGTTATTTCTATTCATCAAGAGGCTGCAGGTTCCCATTTGTGATATGCTTGCTGGCTTCAGAGCCCTGGATTAGAAAAGGGCAGGCAGTTTAGGGCAGTCTGGACAGCTGAAATTTCAGCAAAATGAATGTTAAATTATTGACCTGTGAAGGAAGTCATTGTACTTGTATCCTGGAGACACGGGTTTTAAATGGCATGTCAACACATGTAAACAAATCAAGATTACATATTCTGAGGCAGAAGTTGTCTCAGGTTCCATTTACCAGTAAAAGGAAGAGGAACAAAGATGTAGAGGTGATTTCCTTTTTTTTTTATGTTGACCTATGGCAAAGAATTTTCTCAATTGCAGAGAAATTGGCAATCACTTTACAATTGATTCAGCATTTCTCAAGGGGCATTCATTTTCCATGTGTCCAATGGTAATAGGCAGGGACCACAGCCATGAATAAGACTGATAAAGGCCCTGCTTTCTTTGCTGTTTACATATTGTTGGTTGCCCCTAAGTTGTGGAAGAGTGGCTGAAAAGAATTCCAACAGGGCAATCTGAGCTAATGATAAGTGCCATTAAATGCATGCAACTACAGAATTTGAAGGTGTCTGTGGATAACACAATGAGCTCAAAATCTGAGGGTCAGCAAAAGACTCTGAGGAAGGAACATTGAAGTTGAGATCTGAGTGACAAGAAGGAAGGAGCCAGGCATTTTTGTAAAGCTTTGGGGGAGAACAGTCCCCAAGCAACAGAAAAGCAAGCACAAAGACCCTAAGTGACAAGTGAGAGCAACTTGGTACAGTTAATTCAGACACCAAACATGGCCAGTCAGGCCTGAATATAATGGGAGTGGCATACTGAGCTTTTATTGAAGCAGTCTGCATGATTTTAGATTGTACTCTGTAAGCTCAAAAAAATTAAGCACTTTTAAGATATTACACACCATGTCTGATTGTGGATATGATTCTAGCCTTTACCTATTGTCCTGTCAGAGAAAACATCTGTTTCTTCAGAAGTAACATGATATCATCGCTTGTGTTTGCTGGTTCTTGCCATGGCACACAAATTCTGGATCTCAATTCTCTGCAGAGTGTCCCTCCCTCCCACATCTCTGGAGGCCCCAAGGGTAGCTCACATATGTTCACAAATAAATGCATCCTTATGTGTCTGTATTATCATTCTTCAGTCCAAGATGTCTGATGAGAAGCACCCCATCTTCTGATCCCACTGAATCCCCATTACTTCGGACAGTGACCACCTGTGCTGGCAACAGCCTCTAGGAACAGCATCAGCACCTTCTTTGAAGGGCATGGAAGACCTCCTGTCTCTCTAGGAGTTCCCGAGGTGTTCAAATTGCAAGGAACTGCAAAATGGCCAGGAATGAGCTTTCTATGGTTGCTCTCCTGTAGAAGGACTCAGTAGCCAGGCTATTTTTGACAATTATTTTCCAGTTCAGTGACAGTCCTGGCAGGTCCCAGTGACAATGCCACCCTGCCCTTGCCTCACATCTGTGACACAAACATGGATGTGCAGAACTCCACCCAGGAGGAAACAGCAGGAGGAGCAGCACGCTGCTCTCTGATTCATCTTCTATTCTCGACACTTGCAGGACTTGCTATTCCGTTTCTCCTCTCCTGTCTACAGGTCTCTGTCTTGTGACCCATTCAAACATAGACTTGATAAGGATCACACTTGCTAGCTCCCCTATATACCCAGGCATGGATGATCTCCATACTAGACATCATCAGCTATCCCATGTACCAGTGTCTACTTGGTCTGCATCAATTCTGTGAAAGCCCATACCTCCTCCAGGTTCATCTGCCACCATCACTGCTGCAGACATAAGGAGCCAAGGTCTGAGTGAGGCTGCCCTTCCTTTATGTCCCTGAGCCATTATGGCAGTGGACCTTTTAGTCTTCCCATGATATGACCTTTACTAACTGTGGGATCTTTAGGCCTGTGCTGATCACTTAAGGCAAGGACATGACACTGTGGCTCTGTAAGTTCTTCTCTGAGCCTTTTGCCCTTTTATGACTGTTTGGAGTTGTCTGGAGTTGCAAAGCAACACTGCACATACATTGTCTCATTAGATACAAAGGCTAATGCCTCAGGCTACTCCTTCAGTCTCATATTTTCTGTGCTGAAGTTCAAACCATACCTCTGCCTCCGACGTCCATGAGTGCACCCTCCGTGTTTGATTCCTGACTGGTACTGGGACACATTCCACAAGCTCCCACTTTTGGAGCACTTTAGGGCAGGGTAGGTTACTCAATGGAGTGGTGACTTTTGTGCAATTCTCAGATGGGTTAAAGGACTGGGGCTCTGCTTCTTGCTTGGAAGAGGCTATCAGCCTGAAAGAGATGTTTCCCTCTGACTTGGCCATGGCTGAGCAATAGCACTGTGTGCTACCCTGACATATGTTGACAAGAGTTCTTCATTTTCTTCTCCTCACTGTTTTTTGGGGGGCTAGCCAAGGAACTCTATTGTCTCTGTCTTCCCAATAGCCTCAACATCTCACAGGGAGAAGACATAGTGTGCCCACATGTGCTTCCAGCTCATATCTTATATGAAACTTAACATTAGAGGAGCCAGAGTGACTTTAAATGTACCCTAGACAAGATTCATTATTTTACAGCAAAAGAGATTTTAATGGTGGTACCTCAATTCTGAAAGTGGGCAAAATGGTGAGTATTTGTACATCCTCCCGAGGCTCCTGCAGCTATGAAGTGGCTTTCCATCTCCCTTGGGGAAGAATGACCAGCATAGGTCGTGGGTATTGGTCTGGACTTCTGGGATATCAGTCCATCAGAAGTTAGGCAGCTGAGGTGACACTCTGCTCTTTGGCTTTATTCAAGCAATATGAATCTTTCAGTACAGTAGAAAAAAAGAAGCCTTTTTTGTAATGAAAACTTCTCAGGCAGTTCTTCCAATTTCTCCAAGTTTCTCAGAGCCCTTAGGTGGTATCTATCAGCTGTTAATTCAGAAATGTCAGGCTCATTTGCAGGAATCATTTTTGTGTTCATTCTTCTGATACAGGTTCTCGTGTTTGATGTTGAAACCCTGTGTGATGTCTATTTCTGCCTCTCCTACCAGGTATTGATGTACCTGCTGACTGCCTTACTGGTGAGACTGTAGCCTCTGATGGGGCCAGCTGCTGTCTCGGCAGTCAAGCACCCTCACAGACCCTGTGCCAAGAGTGTCCAAGTCTCCATGAGATGCCACAACTGTCCAGAATCCCACTGTGCAATGATGGACCTACTTTTCTTTACTTAGGTCTTTTATGATGCTCTGTGGTCCCAGAGCAATAGTACATGGGCTGTACACTCCTAAAATGGCCTTCCTAAACAGTGATACTCATTGTTACTTATGGACACAAACTCTCCTCAGGACTGAGGCATTGGCTGGGTAACTAGGTTAGGGGCTAACCCAAGTGACAGATGCCCTGAGGAAATAGTAATCATCTTCATGGCTCTGTTCCTGATCTAGCTTGTGTTTGGTTCTCTTTCCTATTAGGATGATATCTACCCCAGAAGCTGCTCAGCACCACACAAATTGACCTGTGACAGTCCTACCTTGCCACTTTGCCAAATACCCATTCCCCAGCACATACATATATTCCCAAGAGTGGTTACATCATACTTTCCCCCTACATGCTATCACCCTGACCAGTTATTTTATGAAAGTATTTGAAACATTCTACCGACATTTTGGCAATGTCTTAAGTGATAAAATACATTAATGAGAATTTCAATCAGTAATTCTCTTCCATACTTCATAGTGCAGTAATGTTTCAAAAGGTTGTAATTAGGATTAATTTGTTTGGTGGTTAATGAGGTCATCATGAATCAAAAATGTAGAGTAGAAGTTAGTGTGCTTGCTCATTTGTATTCAAGAATATGTGTTGCTGATGAGATGGTCAAACAGCGGAATTCAAATGGAATTCATAATTGTTCCTAAAAGCTTACATTTGGTCATTAAGTGAATGGTCTAGAATTCTTGGTTTGGCATTTTGGGGGTCTTCCCTTTTTCTCCTGAAATCACATTCAGAGATGCTCTAGAAAGACATCAGAATGCCCTTTCAACTGAAGAAGTGAGACATGGATGTTCACAGTGTTTGTGCTGTTGATGAGCAAATGCAATGAGCAGAATGACAAATAAATAACTTTGAGACACTACATTGCTTCCCAGCTTCTTTTTCAAAAGTTTCCTTTACCTAGCCCTAAAACAGTTGCATATTTGAGCAAATTTAAAGTTTGACTTTAAATTTGTGTAAAATTGTTCCAGAGGTATGTTGGTAGGTATTTAACCACTGACATACACTTGTAGACCTTAGAAGGGCATGGGCCATATCCTCTGCAGGAATGTGCCTATAACCCTGGAAAACAAATCTGTACCTATCACTTGTGGGTTGCATTAGGATGATCCATTATAGCAAAATTTAACTCATTAGAATTATTTTTAAAATCCTTCCTCATTAAACTCTTATTTTTATTTTTTCTTTAAGAAAGTACTTTTTTTTTTTTTCAAAGTTGATTTCAGGTGGGCTCAAAATACTTCTCAGTTGATATATTAATTTGTAAACCTTTCTACTGCAATAAAAGTGACTTAGAGGTAGATATTACATACTTCCCATGTAACATAAAAAGGCAAACAAGAGAAATTTCAAATGAAAGTCAAAGAACAAGCCTCGGTAGGGGAAAAACTGCCCTGGCAGCATTCTCTAGATTAGGGACCAGTCCCCTAGGCACGGGGGCCCACCTGGAATCTTCTAGCATATATGACAGGATGGTAGGAGGAGGAACTCTGAGCAAATAGATGTGTAAGTGCTCTGGGCTTTGGCAATCATGCCTCCACTTTTAGGAATTTGAAGTGCAGTTGGGGATGGGAGCTGAAGCTCAGACAAGCCCAGAGGCAGGTCCTGAGCTGTGTGGGTTCTAAAGAAAAACCATGAGTACTCAGAGGGTCAGAAAACATGCAAAACAAAGAAACTGCCAGGCTGAAAGAGTAAACGGTGAGTAGCTGGCCATCAACTGACGTGTGTGCATCCTTCTCAGCTGGTGAGCTTCCAGCTTCTGACTGTGTGGAATCCCTGAAGTAATCCCAGATAAGTGTTATGAGTGGGGCATAGGCACACAGTATGAACTCCATCACAGGCACTCTCATAAGGGCACACAAGAGAAACTGAGTTTCCTCTAAGCATTCTTCATGATGTGTGTTGTGAAGATCCCTTGATGTATGTGCAGAACAGAAAGATGGGGAGTTTCAACTTTATATGTGGAGAAGGAAACATGGCTGGGTAGCCATTCTTAGACTCAGCCTTAACTCTAACAGCTTTGCATTACTGAATAATGAAAAAAGGCACTTTACTGGGAGTAAGTGTTTGTGGTTCAGGTAAGTAATTTTTCAAGAATTTAACTTGACATGAAAGTTAGGGAATCTTTGAATAGCTTCCAAGTATCAGTTATTGAAGGTGGCTTTGTGACACAATTTTAAGCCAGATGTCTCGTTCAGACATCTGTGGCCATAGCCATCATACCATACATTTGTTGCTGATTCTCTTAAAAACACAGCAGAAAACATGACTTAGTGATTAGGAACACACACATACTGTTCCTTCTGAGGCTGCTATTCAGAGGACCCAAGTTTGATTCCCAGCACCTACATAGGTGGCTTACAACTGCCTGGAACTGCAGCTCTGGAGGATCTGATGCCCTCTGGTGGTCTCTGAAGGCACCCTTACATATCCATACACATATGCAAACACATAATTATACGTAAATCAATTTTTTAAAAAAATCTAAGAATGCACTGTCTTTAAAGAAAAATTCCCAAACCAACATTTCTATAAATCCCAGTCATATGCAGAGTACTTTTGTTTACTGTTTTTTATTAGAACTTCTAGCCTTGATACACAAGCAGACATTATAACATTTTCCAAATAAGAAAGTGATACTAAATGACCAACTGTTTATTACACAGATAGAGAAGAAGAAGGCTGGACATAAACCTCAATAATAATGAGGATAATGAGGATGCTGGCTCAGACTTATAAGGCTGTAACCATGAACTAAATATTGTAATAAACATGTAATTATCCCCATTGCATAGATGAGAAAAACCAAGACCTCAATGAGCCCAAACTGCAACCACATAAAGTAAGTCTTAACAAGCTGGTTAATATATTTATAGGTGATTTCGGGATCTGTCAGTGAGTTAGCAGTTGATGCTTGGGGCAGAGTTGGAGCACTGAAGAAGCTATCTAAAGAGGAGCTGGCCAGATGCTCAGGGTGAGTTGGTAAAGACAGGAAGCCATAACATCAGTCACAGGCATGCCAATGAAGACCAGATCAGAGTGGGAGTGAGGCACCAGAGGGAATACTCTAGAATGTGATTTATTTTAGCTGCTAAGGAGATGCAGGATGGAACCCAGGAATGAAATATTCAGCACCTGGAATTTGGGATGTTCTGTGGAGGATGCCTGTGCTCAAAGATGGGTGGGTGTAAGCTGGTTTTCTAAATTGCATAGGCTGTCCCCTTAAGGTCATCAAGAAATAACCATGGGCAAGGCGGTGGTGGCACACACCATTAATCTCAGCACTTGGGAGGCAGAGGCAGCAGATCTCTGTGAGTTCAAGGGCAGCCTTGAGTTCTAGGACAACCAGAGATGTTTCACAGAGAAACCCTGTCTTGAAAAACAAACAAAAAATGCTTACTGATCTCGCAGAGGACACATTTTTGGTTTCCAGCACCCACAGTTCCAGAGGATCCAATGCCCTCGTCTAGCCTCTGTGGCAACTGCACTAATGTGGTGCATATACACACTAATACACATAAAGCAAAAATAAATAGGTTTTAAAAAACTGAGTCTGAGCCTGGTGGTATGGCACAAGCCTTTAATTCCAGCACCCAGGAGGCAAAGGAAGGTGGGTTTCTGTGAGTTCAAGGCCAACCTGGTCTGAAAAGTGAGTTCTAGGACACCCAGGGCTACACAGAGAAATGCTGCCTTGAAAAACAAAACAAAAGAGTCTGACTCCAGGACAACAGGAAGGACTTAATTATGAAGTAGACTGGGAGATATTTGGGCTAATATTCACCTTCCACCAGATTTTTCATTTACCTGCAGCATATACTGTCATGTCTTCCTTACACTATAAGATTTTAGCCTCAAGCTCTCAGTGATGATGTAGGGCAGAAAAGTCCTTTGCATAGTATGTAGTGGCTGCTGGAATTACTAGCAGCATCTGTTTTGAGACACCTGAATTGTCGTCATTCTTTAAATAGAAAGAATAACAATAAGATTACTTTCTAAGGCACTAGGGTCAACCAAGCATTTATTGTAATTGAAGACATCCTGGGGCTTCACAAATGCAGAGATTAGAATCACTTCTCTGGTGTCTGTTTGCTCTACTTACATCTTTTCCGCCCTCACCACTGAGGTCTTTTTATTTTAATTTTATTTTTTAATCTTTTTTCAGATTTTTAAAAATTTAAATTAGAAACAAGCTTGGTTTACATGTCAATCCTGGTTCCCTCTCCCCCCCTCCCCTGACCCTCCCCAACCCTCTATCCCATCCCCTTTCTGCTCCCCAGGGAGGGTGAGGTCTTCCAGGGGGATCTTCAAAGTCTTTCATATCATTTGGAGCAGGGCCTAGAGGCCCCCCCCCCATCCCCATGTGTCTATGCTGAGAGAGTATCCCTCTATGGGTAATGGGCTCCCAAAGTCCATTCATATACTAGGGATAAATACTGATCCACTGACAGAGGCCCTATAGATTGCCCAGGCCTCCTAACTGACACCCAGGATCAGGGGGTCTGGTTTGGTCCTATGCTGGTTTCCCAGCTATCAGTCCCAGGTCCATGAGTTCCCCCTTGTTCAGGTCAGTAGTTTCTGTTGGTTTCTCCAGCCTGGTCTTGACCCCTTTGCTCATTACTTCTCCCTCTCTGAAACTGCATTCCAGAAGTTTGGCTCAGTGTTTAGCTGTGGATCTCTGCTTCTGCTTCCATCAGCTACTGGATGAAGGCTCTAGGATGGCATATAAGGTAGTCATCAATCTCATCATCGGGGAAGGTCATTTAAGGTAGCCTCTCCACTATTGCTTAGAATGTTAGTTGGTGTCATCCTTGCAGATCTCTGGACATTTCCCTAGTGCCAAATTTCTCTTTAAACCTACAATGGCTCCCTCTATTATGGTATCTCTTTTCTTCCTCTCCTCTATTCTTCCTCTGACTCAACCTTCCTATTGCCTCATGTCCTTCTCTCCCTTCCTCTTCTCCCCTTCTCTTTCTTTTAAATTCTTCTCCCTTCCCCCCTTGCTCCCAATTTGCTCAGGAGATCTTTTCCATTTCCCTTTCTCTGGGGGACCATGTATGTCTCTCTTAGGGCCCTCCCTGTTTCCTAGCTTCTCTGGAGGTGTGGATTGTAGGCTGGTAATCCTTTGCTCTATGTCTAAAATCCATATATGAGTGAGTACATACCATGTTTGTCTTTTTGTGACTGGGTTACCTTACTCAGGATGGTTTCTTCTAGTTCCATCCATTTGCCTGTGAATTTCAAGATTCCATTGTTTTTTTTTTTCTGCTGAGTAGTACTCCATTGTGTAAATGTACCACATTTTCTCTATCCATTCTTCAGTTGAGGGGCATCTAGGTTGCTTCCAGGTCCTGGCTATTACAAATAATGCTGCTATGAACATAGTTGTCCCTGTGGTATGAATGTGCATCTTTGGGTATATACCTAAGAGTGGAATTGCTGGATCCTATAGTAGACTGATTCCCATTTTCCTGAGGAATCTCCATACTGATTTCCAAAGTGGCTGTATGAGTTGGCACTCCCACCAGCTGTGGAGGAGCATTCCCCTTTCTCCACAACCTCTCCAGCATAAACTGTCATTGGTGTTTTTTATTTTAGCTATTTCGACAGGAGTAAGATGGTCACTGAGGTCTTTTAGCTCATTAGACCAGAGTGATAATTTGCCTGGAATACCATGACGTCATTACACATGAAGTTCCACCAGGAATCCCGCCTTCACCTTCTTCTCCCTGTCTCTGACTCCTCTCTTGCTCTCCAGAGCTTCCTTCCATGGAAGGGTGCCTATATCCCCAGCCCCATCCAGATCTCTTGCTTGACTTCCATGCTCACTTTCCCACCAGTCAATTTTTCTGTACTCACTCCAGACAGACCTGCATGCAGACCTCAGATCCCTAAATTCATGCAGGATAAAATAGGTCATCATCCTTCTACCCCTCTTCTCAAACCAGATAATCAGATGTCCGGGTTTGTGCCATTACAGTTCCATTTGCTTAGGCCGGAAATCTTGGGTGTTTTTCTCTTTAGTCACCCTTCTTCCTGCCTGGTATGACAATTTAGTGTAACTGGACGTATATGCCACCCAGCTTGCCCACTTCAGACTAATGCACTCTCTAAAAGGCACACAAAATGAGCCTTCTGAGATGCTGATCTGATGATGCCATTCCACCAGTGTAGCAACCTCCTAATGGTTTCCTACACTCCCAGGAAAGGAGGATAATTCCATGGAGTGACTCATGAGAGGTCCTTGTTCATTTGTGCCTACCATTTCCTCTCTCCTAGCCTAACTTCCTGTCATCCCACTATACCTGCATTTATTCCCATGTGTGCTGCTCTTTCCTCATCTATGCAAGTCAGCTTTCACAGTACCCTTTACTAACGCTCACACTTAATCACCTTTAACTTCCTGTTGTTTCTTTTTTCCAGCATAGACGTTGCCTCATTTCAGAAGCCTTCTTTGCCGTGGAGCCTGGGTTAGTCGTTCCTCCTGTGAGGGGGTCCTGTGGAGACAAAATCTTTTTTTCCTCCTTGTTTGGGCTCTTGTTTATGCTCAACTGTTATAGTGTTTGGTGTACTGTATGGCACAGGGTTGATGCTCACACTGTTTACATTGTGCACACCCTGTATCCAAAATACCTACCAAATCCACCAAATAATAACGACATCAGTATAAATTCAGTGAGTAAATGAAGCCTTATTTTAGAGTTCCCAAATGCATTCTATTAATATGATGGCAGTTGAGAACTGTTACATATTTTCTTGTAATCTTTGGTCCCAGAGGCATTTTAAAGGAAATTTGAGTCATTCTTTTCAAACTTGCCTCCATTTACTTTCCAGCATGATTTTGGCACCTGTCTCATTCTCTTTCCATACCATCTTTAGGGGTTATCACATTTCCAGCAGCCTCAGCTATACCATCTGACCATGTCAGAGCCATCACAGTGATATAGAATTGATACATGTTTAGGACCTGTGCTAACATGGTAATTACCTGTGGATCCTCAAAACTTTCTAACGTGGATGATACAGGTCACCTGTCATGTCACTTGGCCACACAATCATAAACCTCAGTGATGTGTTTGCCATATAGCCAGCTGCTTTGTGTTCTTTACATTTAACTGTCCATCAACTGTGGATGATTTCCCCAAAGGAGGACTCATGTTCTTTTCCTATCATGTTCCTCTATTGCTGAAAGATCCTGGAGAAAATGGGCTGAGTTGGTCAGCCAGTTCAGGTTTTGTGTAATATTAGTGGAACCCTAGAAAACTCAAGTGCAATTAAGAAACCCTGTCATTTATTCATTTTGTATATTCTCAGCCTCCTCCAGCTGTCTCAAAAGGTCTCTCCCCTTTAAGACTGTAGTAGAGGACTTTTCTCAGTCCATTAGAGGGGCTTTTTCTACAATAACAATGGGACCACTGAGCTCTATCTTCACTGAACCACTTACTCTTCTGAAACCACAGTGTTGGAAGAAGAGCAGCCAGAGGAGAGCTTCCATGGAATAGGCAGAAGCTGATCATGGAAAAGAATAGGACCTGGGGGGAAACCACAGAGGTGAAGAAAATATAGAAAGAATTTGATTTAGAAAAAGTTTAGCTCAAAAAGTAAATATCAAATGCCCTACTTTCTCTAAGGAAAATTAATAAAATGCTGTGTGTTTTCTCTCACGTCTAGAACTTACATTTTATAAATGTGTGTGTGCATTTGTGTATGTGGGTCAGTCATGAAACTGGAATGGAGACCATGAGGGGGAAAGTAGAGATGTTAAAGGGAGAAGAGGGGAAGAGAAAGCAATACAGACACCCAACCTCCAGGCCCATCCCGGCTGTACATCCTGTGCTGTGGCCCAGGCTCACTAGCGTGGCTCTCACCCCTCATCAAAGCGGCATCTTGTTACAAAAGACAGACACTATCACAGAAGTCTACAACTGCTCGAAATGCGGAGAAGAGGCAACCATGTGATGCCCACGATGCATCTGCTGTACAACCTCTACATGTAAGACCCAGGGCAGATTTTGGAAGAGGCAGGAAAGATTTTAAGAGCCAAAAGACTCAGACGTTTGCTATAGGATACTGTCTTCTGTATTTGACAGGCAAGCTATACCTGTGAACTCTCAGCAGTGTGGTTGTCTGAACAAGGCCAGCATAATGACAACAGCAGTTGACATGACAAATGAGGACAGGGGAAATTCTTCATGGTCTCATCTCCTGATGAAGACCTGGTGTCAGGGGTGTCAACTGCTGACAGAAGGACAACTGGTGTCCTTCAGGGATGAGCTATCACATAGATTGTCTAATCTCAAGTGGTCAGTTCTGGACACATGTGTACACAGGCAAAGCTAAAAAGATCTCAGTAGGCTATAGATACAGGTCTGAATACACACACATATACACACATAACAGTAATGATTAAAGAAGATAACGTGGATTTTGGAGGGGTATTTGGGAGGAGTTGGAGGAGAAGAGAAACGGGCAGGAGTGAGGTAGATACAGTGATCGTGTATGAACAAGTTAAAATGATTGAATTAAAGAAAGAAAAGGAAAAAGAGCAAGAGAATACGTGTAACATGAGAGCAGAAGGGAGGGGGCTACAGGCAGAGGCAGGGGTCCTGAGGGAGGGACCAGCCTGATGGGGAGGGCAACACATAGGAACAAAATATGGGGATTGGAGAGACGTCAGCATTTAGGAGCACTTGCTACTTTTTGCAGAGGACCTGGCTTCAATTCCTAGCACCCACTTGGTGGCTCACAACTGCATGTAACTCCAGTTCTAGGAGATCTGATGCCCTCTTCTGAACTCCTCTGGCCTCAAGCATGTACATGGTGCACATAAATATATACAAGCAAGACATATACATAAAAAAATCTTAAACCGGAGCAAAGTATGTATAAAAATGCCCAAGGAAACCTGTTACTGTGTTAGCTAGTTAGGCGGGACTAACTATCGTGATAAGTTTAAAAGTTAAAGATGAAGCTAGGTAAACTGAAAAGGAAATTTGTGTAATTAAAAAAATCCATGCAGTGCACATTGGGGAACTGGTGACTTTTGGCCTCAAATTTCCTATCACCTGAAGTAAACAGATCTCTTAACCTGAAGGAAAATACTAATGGCCCAAAGTAACCAGCCTTTCTTAGTGTCACAGCAGCTCTCAATGGTGTGGGGGTAGGGTGGTATAGAGGACTCTGAGCAATGTGTTCAGGCATGTTGGTATTATGTCTTTGATAAAATGACACAGGACCTCCCATGGCACTTAGTGGCTGGGGACTGACACTGTACAGGACTGACCTCTATTTGAGAACCATTCCAATCGGAATGCTGACAGTGACCTCTTCACTCTGTACTACAGAAGTCTTAGAGGCAAGGACCATTAATTACACTTTTTTTGAGGTACCTTGGCAGAGGCACTTAGGACCAGCGGAGCATATAGGAGTTGCTCAACGAGAGCCGGGAAATAAATTCTGCACCTACAAAGTTGTATAAGATGCATTTTTGTAAGTCTGTGGATGGTTTTCTGTCAACATGCATTTTAATTTCAGAGATGCTTAATCTTCACTTCTGATTGACTTTTAATTGGCAGTGACTCCTAACACTGAGCGAGCTCAGTTATTAAAATGGAACCCTGCAGGGAATCCATTTGTAAAGCGATAAATCCTTTTACAGTGTGAATAATCACCCATTAATTGATCTGGTTTGTAAATTTGAATTTTCATATGCTGCATTTTTTTTCTTGGACATGAGTACCATTTTGATCTCTTCATGATGATCTTAAGAGTTCAAGAGGGTCTAACACATATGAAGGATTAGACCAAATTTTATAAGAGTTTTACATAACTATCAAGTTTTCTGCTTTAGGATGTTTTAAGCCAATCTGGTTGAATAATCATTTGTTGCTTGCAACACTACTGGTCTGTTCACTTGGTTTTGAAATAAAATAGCAAAACTATTTGTCTCTAGGGAATCTCTGGGTAGCTAACAGTGTTTTAAACCATATTTATTCCTAAAGAGTTTTCCTTCTATATCCTTCTTTTTACCACACAGTGTCCCCCACTCGATTCTGTCAAGCTAATGCCTGTGGCTAGGATGCCAACAGAATCTAGATCACCTCACCCCTCATTAAAGACCTGCCTCTCGACTCAATATTTCTTTAGTTTTACAGGACCGAATTCTGAATGCTCCCTGTGACTGGCATGAAGCCATTATGAGAAACGGTCACTTGAGTGAGCCTCTCTGGAGAGTGTTACAGGTGTCTGTCTGTATGGCTGATTCTAACAAATTCCATCCCCAGCCTATTTTCTGGAAATGAACTCCGTCACATTAGGCTTTCCATTGGTAAACTCATGCTTGATAATATTCCATCCTGCTGCTTTGGGTATTATAGCAGTTCATGCAGAAAGTACTGGATTAGCCTCATCACAGATGATGATGGGGGATATAGATGTGCGTGGAATATTATTACCAATAATTACAGAGGGAACATTTAGCCTGGTGTTCAATCCACGATGCCCATAGTGTGGGTTATAATATGAAGACTCTCAAATGTTCTAAAGGTACCTGCTTTGGAAGCAATATTACCACAGGGGGCCTGGTAGCCTTAATTAATGTGTAGCATAGCCATAGGAGGGATTTTTATTTAAGGTTGCTATAGTACCCCCCCACACACACACACATGCCTGCTTCCATTTCAGCTTTTTTTTTTCTGCCTTGTTCAGATTGACACAGGCATCACTCTCCGTAATATATTTTCCTTCTATTATTCTGTCCTTCGACTTATTAATCCATCATTTTATTTGGCCCCATTTTTTTCAAATGTTAGATGTGAGCTGTGATATTTGTCTTGGCTAGCAAAATGCATGGGGTATGAAGATTCACTCCAAATACACCTTTCCCGAGTTCTTTTGTGTTTCCGGGAGAAACCTGCAAGTCTTACTTCCTTGTGATTGTATGCCCCTCAGACTAGACCCCTCCCCCCACAAGCCCCTGTTTGCCTTTTATCTGTAGATAACATTTGGGTCCCAAGAGTGGTTAATGATTTCCCTATCCACATGGGTGGTGGAAGCCAGTAAAGGGAACATGGGGTCTTGTCAGAAAAAGTGTCCACTGTGCTGTCTCAGCATAGCGCCTCTCCACCCAAAAGAGAGTGGGGGACAAGCCAGAAAGAGACAATAACATTAAAAGCAATATTTCTGTCACAAGGCCTTCTCAGAGCTGTGAAACTAACCTGCTTGTATTTTTTTCCACAGCCCATAAAAGGGCTCACAGCCAGAAAATACAAATCCCATAGGCTGCTATTATGCTGATGACAGTGAAGAAAGAGGGAAAATTGTTTCATTGCTGAATTGCAGATATAATTATGACATTTTATATATTTTGCAGGGTGTACAAAGAGTAGTATTAATATCTACTATGCCCTGTAGCGGGAGAGAATTTAGCACCTCGAGCAGGGGACTCTGAGTCTGATTTTGCTGGGATTGAATCCCCCTGGCTGTTTACTAATAGGAATTTGGTGGTTAAAGGAGAAATTCAGAAGCAGGTGATAATGGCTGCATCTTTTGCAGGACCAGCTGATTCATACAAATCATTTGTACCAGCTCAGGGAGTGAAGCTAATTGCACTTGCACAGTGTGTCTTTCATTGCCAAGATTTGCAGCAAAAGTCTCACTGTCTCCTTTAGCCAAATATGGATACAATGAGGCGTTGACAGACATTTAAATACATGGTTCGTGGGAGAAATGTTTGGGAGTTGATTTGGGGGTCTTGCAAACCCACTCAGAGATGACAAAGGTGAAACTCCCTTTACTCCCTTTACTCACAGGTATTTGTGGGTCGAAGAAGGATTGGGAAAAGGTGTGTGCGTGTCACAGGGGAGGGACATACTTATATCATTATTCAATGTAGTTCAAGCCTCAGGACTGGGGTTGGTGATCCAGTCCACACCTGATATTAAGAATTAAGTATTCCTGCTCAACAGTGAGCCAATAAATAAACAAACAACATTTTGGGAGATGCAGAATAGACAGAGAAATAAAATGTATAGTAATGAAATATTCATAACCCTGCATTTTATGGACCTCAAACTCTAGTTCGGTGATTTACACTATTTCTGTATGCAGTGGTATGGGATCTGCCGAACACTAATAAAGATGGCATTAGAATACTATTGCCTCAGTATCATGGTAAAGGGAGGATTCATCAGAATTGTATGGTGGCTGTAAACTTGAGTAAACAGAAATACATATGGGCATCACTCTCCTGCACATGCTAAAACAGAAATGCATATGGGCACTACTTTCTTACACCCACTATCTCTGGCCCATGAAAATGGGGGAGATGAGAAATGTTGCAATTACGAAAATCATGAGTGTTAGCACCCAGCTTCTTATAAATCCCTACATTATTCTCTGAGGTTGTGGTTGCCAAGAGGTCACCTCTGCATCCTAAACTCAGACTGCTGTACTCCATTGCTGCCAGTCTCCCTCAATAGGAAATAGTGGCTCAGTTTCAGCCTGGCACTTACCCTCATGTCTCTTGCAGAGGGCTGATCTAGAAAGATGCGCTGTTTCTTAAAAGAGTATCAGGAGCACCCTGCTATCCACTGACCCAAGACTCTTGGTGTTTGGTCTTTTCTCAGATTTCCCAGGTTCCTCAGGTTTACCGGGCTTCCAGCACAGGACAGGCAGCATCTGCGATAATGCCCTCCTCTTCAGCAGAATTCAACATTGTTCCACTTTTACCACGGGATTATGCAACACTCCACCCTTGCTTGGTTCTTAGCATACCCTTTAGCTGGGACAAAACTATAGTAACATGGCACTGGTCCATGAAAACCATGTTATCTTTCCGTTCATCTCCTGTCTTTCAGAGTCACAAGGCTCTGACTGACACTGGAGCTCTCTTCTCTACAGCTCCCTCCCTTATCCAAATGAAGAGAACAAATGAATTAACCATCGACATACCACTTAAGTGGGAGCTCAGCACTCAGGAGGATTTGATTCATTCACTAAACTTCCTATGGGACAAGTTTGCATAGCCTTTACTAACACTGTAGCTCCTCTCCTTTCGTCTTATCTTGTCATACTAAGTCTTGATACCTTCCTTTATCCATAATGTGATAACAGGAAGCTAAACTTCCTTCAGCTGTGTGTTGGGATTTGGATGAAAATGACTTATCACAACTTCATTTTTTCCCCAGAGTTTATTATGTACAAGTATTACTTGGGTCCTCAAAGGACATTAATAACTAAACTTTTCAAGTGACTAAATTTCCATCCCCACAGAGAGGCAGTAGTAGCATCGATGACAGATATGCATAAGCAACAGAGTTGCTACCAATCCTTGGCAATTAATGGTGTTTTGTTGTTGTTGTTGTTGTTGTTGTTGTTGTTGTTGTTTTTATTCTTGCTAAGCTTCTATTTTCATGTTCAAAACTTGGAAAGATGAACACACAGTAAAAATAGCAGATTCTGAGAGAATGTTCAAGAAATGAATACACGAACCCATCATAGCTTTGGTGAACTGTTCTTGTCCCAATGTTGTACAGAGCTTGGCTATCCCATTTTTTACTGAGCAATTAATTCAAGATAGGGTGTGTTACTGTCAAGAGGGACATAGAAGGAGCAGTGACTTTAGTTAAAACATGGCATTTTATTGGCATTTCTGGCAGTATGCTTTCCTCCAAAGCCCTCTTCATTTTCTACATTCTTCCATCTTCTAAGTACTGGCAGATCTTGAACTCAGGACCTTCAAACATCATCTTTATAACCGTGGTAATGGAACATCAGCATCACTTGCTAGTATAACTGGAGCAACACTTGCTCAACTACAGTTCAGTTTCTTTCTACTGGTGTGTGTGTGTGTGTGTGTGTGTGTGTGTGTGTGTGTGTGTGTGTGTGTAAATACAGCACACAAACATATCCCATGTGTGTACATACTTGTACATGTTCATATATGTTGAATGTGAATCCACACATGCCATAGCCCATGTGTAAAGTTCAGACATACTTTGGGTATTGGTTCTGATATTTCACCTTCTTTCAGACAGGGCCTCTTGTTCACAGTGGCGTAAGGCAGGCTAGCTCTGAGAGCTTCCATGGATACACCATCTCTCCTTGAGAAAACTGTGGTTATAGACATGAGCTACCACATCCAGGTTACACAGGTACTGGGGATCCAAAATTGGATACTCATGTGTTCATAGTAAGTCTTTTCTCACTGAGCGATTTTCTTCAGATCCCATCATATATATTCTACATACGTGTATATATGTATACACACACACACACACACACACACACACACACACACACACACACACACGATGTAACACAAAGAGCAAGTAGGTTGATAAATTAATGTTCTCCGAGCTTATTACCTGCTTCAGAAAAGCCATAAAAGAATAAAATCTTAGAGTATTTTGGGCAAAATGAGTGTGTGTGTGTGTGTGTGTGTGTGTGTGTGTGTGTGTAATTAAAAATTATATATATGAGTGTTTTGCTACATCCATTCCTGGTACCCACAGAAGTCAGAAGGGGCTATTGGATCTCCTGGAACTGGAGTTATAAATGTTTGTGAACAACCATGCTTGTGATGGGAGCCAAACCAAGTTCATTCTTAAGAGCAACAAGTACTCTCATCTGCTGAGCAATCTCTCCAGCCCCATAACACAATGTATACACATATATAATGCATATATAATGTGTATATAATATGTATATAATATATAAACATGTATTGACAATGTTCAATTATTAAGAGTGATGAAGACTGCTGGGCGTTGGTGGTACACGCCTTTAATCCCAGTACTTGGGAGGCAGTGGCAGGCAGATCTCTGTGAGTTTGAGACAAGCTTGGTCTATAGAACGAGTTCCAGGACCACCTCAAAAGCAATACAGAGAAATCCTGTCTGGAAAAAACAAACAAACAAAAAACCCAAAATACAAAAAATGAAAAAAGAGTGATGAAGACAAATCACTCATTAGAAGTAATGACAGAAACCCTGCCTTGGGAAAACAGTGACATGTGTTATCTTGTTATTTATGCCAAGTATCAGCTGAGACATTATATTCCATCTGAAGCCATGAGGTTAGACGCACTCTTTCATACAGGCAATCCTGATAAACTGTTCACTAAGAGTCTTTAGGATCCCCACACTCCTTGAACGAGTTTTCAAAAGAAACTACCTGATTTTCAGAGCACTAATAATAGTAGGTACCCAAATGAAGTTGCAGACATAAGTTGTAAACTCTGCCTTTTCTTCCCTGGCTCCTGCTGGCATCCTTATAGATGCCTCACTGTCGAACATTTTGATCTAAGCTGGATAAAGCATACCTTCCTAGGGTTCTCTATTTGCTAATAGAAAAAGAGCCTGAATGTGGCCAGTGAACTCACTGTGAAGAGCTTTGACTTCAAGTGAGCTCACAATCAGCTTATCACTGCAGTGCTGCGCTTTGGGTTGTAATTAAAAGATTTTCTTATGGAACACGACTGTGCTGTTTGCACTTTCCTTTCATGTCCTCAAGGAAGAACAACATCAATCACTCATTTGCCTTTTATATGTGTGTGTGTGTGTGTTTTATAAAGGCAGCATGGTGAAATACAAAAAGCCAAGGCCATACATGATCTACTTTTAAGTCCTCACACTGAAATTATGATGTTTTTGAACTTGGGCAAATCGCTTAATACTGCTGGACTTCAGTTTCTTCAGCTGTTCAATGGGCCAATGTTGTTGGCCTTGCAGCATTTCAACAGGATTAAAATAAGTAATTGATGTAAAACATTCATAAATTCATAAGCATGCACCAAGCACCATACATAACATCTTTCTAGATTTGTTTCCTTCAGTATTGCCACTCTTATGCAATGCTGTGATTCTCCTAGGCTCTAGTAAGAGCCTAAGAGGATTGGGGAGACCACTTAGGTCATGTGATTTTGGTCAGAGAAGGCTGAAAAACTCCTATTCATGAAGTAGTTTCCACTTTGATGTGAGAATTTATCCTTGCCCTGATCCATTCCAGCATTTCGTTTCTATCCCCATTTCAGCCATATAGCATCATAGTCTGTGGGTCACATGAGCTGAGCATATTTGAGGAAGGCCCAACTTTGTTTCTGCCACAGATGATAAAACCATGTTTGGGGGGCTCAGGATATTGCTTGTCTAGGGTAGAGATTACAGGAGGATCATCTCATGGATGTGAAAAAGTCTATCACACCCTTCAATTCTACTTTGCAGTGGCTCACAGCTCAATTCAAAGATACATTCCTGATTATTCTTTATTTCATCATCTGTCTATGTATCTATCAATCAATCTATCTGTCATCTACCTATACCATTTTGGCTTTTTGAGATAGGGTCTTGTTCTACAGCCCATGCTGGCCCTAAACTCACAATCCTTCTGCCTCAGCCTCCTGTTGTTGACTTTTCTAGAGTACAGAGCACATAACACAGGCATGCACGACTACTCCAGGCTTTCCTAGTCTATAATTAATACATAAGAGAATGGCTCCTATCTTGGAGCTTAGCTCACAAAGAACCTTAGGAAATTTCCTGGGTTTTCCTATTTGTCCTCCTCCTTGAGAATGCCAGAGTTCATCTCTAATTCCCTTTACTACCACCTTCAATACAAACAGGAAGAAGTGAAATCCACCCAAAGGTTCTACATCTCACTGTGCCTTTTAGAAATCTTACCCATGATCTTCAAATGGATGACTAATAAGAACAGTGGCCATCACAAATTATGGTGAGGACATGATGCAGGCAGACCGTTCCTTTGGAAACCTCTGTGAGAGGCAGTAGAAGGGATGGCGTGGCAGTACTTCTGCAGAGGAAGATAATGAACAGTTTTGGCATTTGATGGAATTTGAAATCCAGGCCTTCTTGCTGTGGAGTTCCCCTAATCTCTCTCCTTTGCCTGAAGAGTTCAAAGTAGCTAACCTCTAATACCGTGAGAATATCTATTTGTTTGTTCATCATTTAATACAAGTTTAACTAACAAACAAAGGTCACAGCAGCAAAGTCACCAAGGGCATGGGCCTTGGCTTTGCTTTTCCTACTTACCCTCTGTAAATAGGGAAGTTCTTGCTTGTGAGTCTAGTTTCTCCATTTGAGGCATGAGGATGATGATGGAATCTGGCGGTGTTTTGGTCATGCCATGGAGTACTCAGTATATTGATTATATTGATTAAGGGGAACCATGACAACACTGTAGATAACACAGCCTTGGTGAACCTCATAATCAGCTCCCCTCTACACTACTGATGACTGCTGCACTGCTCCCATTCTTGAAGTCTCTGAACCTCATTTTCCTGTGGGCTATCTGTTGAGAGGTCAAGTGAAAAGCACATTGGAAAAGGTAAAGGGACAAGCCATTGTATTTGGTAAGCCCACTTTAAAGACTGCTGTAATAAAAAGCATCAATTAAATGGAGCATCCCACCAATAGAGGGCAGTGTCTTTCAAAAACCTAGTGTGGGGTGAGGGCAGATCTGCATGCTTTTCCATCTATTATGTCAGACATATCAAAATAGCTAGAAGACTTGCCTGCCCCCACCTTCCGCCCTCTCCTCCAGATGAGTGTGGTCTCTCCCTCCATCCCCTGTTCGGGCTTGCTGGATCTGCTTCACTCTAGTGGACCTGCTCAGGCAGGACAGACAACCTGGAGTCTGAACACACCTCAGTATTGGCTCCCCCTCCACCCTCTGCCCACCATTTGAGTATTGGTCCCCCAAGCCCTCTGCTTGAGTGAGGAGAACACCAGGAGAGGCTGGACCATCCAGAGTTACTGACACTGAAGTCTTGGCCCACCTAGTGGAGACTAGAGGAGAGGGAGAGATCCCACACGCACCCACTCAAAAAAGGGATGGGAAGACGACAGTAAGAACACACTCTTCAGGGAGGGTGAGGCCCTCCATGGGGGAATCTCAAAAATCTGTTATATCATCTGGGGCAGGACCTAGGCTCTTCCCAAGGTGTCCAGGCTGAGAGAGAATCCCTACATGTGGAATGGGCTCCCAAAGTCTATTCCTACACCAGGAATAAATACTGATCTACTACCCAAGGCCCCATAGATTTCCTAGGCCTCCTCACTGACACCCACATTCAGGGGGTCTGGATCAGTCCCATATGGCCTCTCAGCCATCATTCTGGGGTCCATGAACTCCCCTTTGTTCAGGTCATCTGTTTCTGTGGGTTTCACCAGCCTGGTCTTAACCCCTTTGCTCATCACTCTCTGCACCTGGGTTCCAGGAGTTCTGTTCAGTGTTTAGCTGTGGGTGTCTGCTTCTGCTTCCATCAGCCACTGTATTACTCTAGGATGGCATATAAGGTAGTCATCAATCTCATTATAGAGGGAGGGCATATAGCCTCTCCACTATTGCTTAGATTCTTAGTTGGGGTCATTCTTGTAGATCTCTGGACATTTCCCTATTGCCAGATTTCTCTTTAAATCTATAATGGCTCCCTCTATTATGGTATCTCTTTTCTTATTCTCCTCTATTCTTCCCCTGACTCAATCTTCCTGCTCCCTCATGTCCCCTTCTCCCCTTCTCTTTCTCCTAACTCCTTCTCCCTTCCCCCATGCTCCCAATTTTCTCAGGTACCCTTTTCTGGGGTACCATGCATATCTCTCTTAGGGTCCTCCCTGTTTCCCAGACTCTCTGGCAGTGGGATTGTACTCTAGCAATCTCCTGCTCCATATCTAACATCCATATATGAGTGGGTACATACCATGTTTGTCTTTTTGTGACTGGGTTGCCTCACTCAGGATAGTTTCTTCTATCCTGTCTGCAAATTTCAAGATTCCATTGTTTTTTTTTTTCCACTGAGTAGTATTCCATTGTGTAAATGTACCACATTTTCTCTATCCATTCTTAACTTGAGGGGCATCTAGGTTACTTCCAGATTCTAGCTATTACAAATAATGCTGCTATGAACATAGTTGAACAGATGTCCTTAATATATTATTGTACAACTTTTGGGGTATATGCCTAAGAGTAGAACTGCTGGATCTTGAGGTATACTGATTCCCATTTTCCTGAGGAACCTCCATACTGATTTCCAAAGTGGCTGTATGAGTTGGCACTCCCACCAGCAGTGCAGGAGAGTTCACATTTCTCAACATTCTCTCCAGCATAAACTATCATTGGTGCTTTTGAACACACACACAACAACATAAAGACCAATATGACACCATCAAAATCTAGGGACTCCACACTAGCAAGACCTGAAAATTCCAACGAAGATGAAGCAGAAGAGAAGGACCTTAGAAACTACTTTATGAATATGATAGAGAATCTTAAAGAGGAAAAAAGAAAATTCCCTAAAGAAATAGAAGAAAAAAACAAACAAAAAATACATGAAACAGAGGAAAAGGAAAGCAAAAAAATTAAGAAATAAACAAATCTCTTAAGGAATGTAAATAAAGCCAAGAAAAAACAACCAAACAAGTGAAGGAAACAATTCAAACAGTTCAATACTTGAAAGCTGAAATAGAAACAATAAAGAAAACACAGAATGAGGGGATGCTGGAAATAGAAAAGCTTGGCAAATAATCAGGAACTACAGATGTAAGTATAACCAATAGATTATAAGAGATGGAAGAGAGAATCTCAGGTGTTGAAGACTCACTAGAGGAAATACAGTCATCCACCAAAGGAAATCTCAAGTCCAGCAAGTCCCTAACACAAAATATCCAGGAAATACAGGACACCTTGAAAAGGCCAAACCAAAGAATAACAGGTATAGAAGAAGGTGAAGAAATACAGCTCAAGGTTACAAAAAACAAAATTATAGAAGAAAACTTCCCCAACCTAAAGAAGGATATGCCTATGAAAGTACAAGAATCTTACAGAACACCAAATAGACTGGACCACAAAAAAGAAGTCCCAGAGCTACATAATTATCACAACACCAAACTTACAGAATAAAGAAAAACTATTAAGAGCAGCAAAGGAAAAGGCTAAGTAACATATAAAGGCAGACCTATCCCAATTACACATGACTTCTCAATGGAAACTTTGAAAGCCAGAAGGTCCTGGATAGATGTTCTACAAATGCTAAAGGAACCTGGATGCCAGCCCAGACCACTATACCCAGCAAAGCTTTCAATCACTATAGATGGAGAAAAGAAGATAACCCATAACAAAATAAGATTTAAATGATACATATCCACAAATCCAGCCCTATAGAAAGCTGGAAGGAAAACTCCAACCCAACAAAGACAACTATACTCACAAAAACATAGGCAATAGATAATCTCACTTTACCAAATACCAAAAGAAAAAAAGGGGTGGAGTGAAATCCACAAACAATAACTCCACTACCACCAAATCCAAAACAAACAAGAATTAACAATCAGTGGTCATTAATATCCCTCAACGTCAATGATCTTAACTTGCCTATAAAACAACAGAATAGATACAAAGACAAAATCCATCCTTCTGCTGCATACAAGAAACACATCTCAAAGTCAAAGACAGACGTTACCTCAAAGCAAAAGTTTAGGAAAAGATTTTCCAATCAAATGGACCCAAGAAACAAGCTGGTAAAGCAATCCTAATATCTAAACTAGACTTCAAACTAAAATCAATCAAAAGAGATAAAGAAGGTCATTTCAGATTCATCACAGGAAAAGTCCATCCAGATGAAGTCTCAATTCGAACATATATGCCCCAAATACAAAGGCACCCACATTCACAAAAGAAACATTACTAAAGCTCAAATCACACATAAAATCTCACATTTATAGTGGGAGACTTCAACACCCCACTATCACCACTAGACAGGACTACCAGACAGAAACTTAACAAAGAAACAAAGGAACTAACAGAAGTTATGACCCAATTAGACCAAATTGCCACATGAGACCACTTTCTGAACATAATGTTAGTAGCAGAGACACTGAGATTGACAATTAATAAATAGGACCTCCTGAAACTGAGAAGCTTCTATAAGGCAAAGGACACAGTCAACAAGACAAAATGGCAGCCCACAGAATGGGGAAAGATCTTCATCAACCCCACATCTGACAGAGGGCTGATTTCCAAAATATACAATGAACCCTCGAAGCTAGCCACCCAACACCAAATAATCCAATTAAAATGTGGGGTACAGAACTTGATAGAGAATTCTCAATAGAGGAATCTAAAATGGCTGAAAGACACTTAAGAAAGTGCTCAACATCCTAGCCATCAGTGAAATGCAAATGAAAACAACTCTGAGATACCATCTTATTCTTATCAGAATGGCTAAAATAAAAAACACCAATGACAGTCTATGGTGGAGAGGACGTGGAGAAAGAGGAACACTCCTCCACTGCTGTTTGGAGTGTAAATTTGTACAGCCACTTTGGAAATCAGTATGGTGGTTTCTCAGGAAATTGGGAATCAGTCTACCTCAAGACCCAGCAATTCCTCCCTTGGGAATATACCCAAAGAATGCACATTCATACAAGGACATATGTTCAACTATGTTCATAGCAGCATTGTATGTAATAGCCAGAACCTGGAAGGAGCCTAGATAGATGCCTCTCAACCAAAGAATGGATGGAGAAAATGTGGTACATTTACACAATGGAGTATTACTCAGAAAAAAAAAAAACAATGAAATCTTAAAATTCTCAGGCAAATGAATGGAATTGGAAGAAAACACCCTGAGTGAGATAACCCAATCACAGAAAGACAAACAAGGTATTTACTCACTCATACATGGATATTAGACTTAGAACAAAGGACTACCAGCCTAAATCCCCACTACCAGAGAAACTAGGAAATAGGGAGTACCCCAAGAATGCATGGTCCCCCAAAGAAGCAGAGGGGGACAAGAACCCCTGAACAATTTGCGAGCATGGGGGAGAGAGGAGGGACATAGGAAGGTAAGAGAGGGAGCAGGGGTGGGGGGAGGAGAACAGGAGAGATCAGGAGGATTGAGACAGGAGAGGAATAGAGCAGGGAAAGAAAGGGGATGCCTTGATAGAGGGAGCCAGTATAGGTTTGGAGAGAGGTCTGGCACTGGGGAAATGTTCGGGGATCCACAGGGATGATCCCAACTAAATAATCTAGGCAGTGGTGGAGAGGATGCCATTGATGCCCTTCCCCTATAATGAGACTGATGACTACCCTGGTTACCATTCCTAGAGCCTTCATCCAGTAGCTGATCAAAGCAGAAGCAGGCGCCCACAGCTAAGCACTGAACTATACTCCTGGAATCCGGTTGAGGAGAGGGAGGAGGATGATTAAAGGAGTTAAGACTGTGTTGGAGAAACCTGCAGAAACAGTTGACCTAACCCCGAGAGAGCACGGAGACCCTAGTTGTAAAGCTGGGGAACCAGCATTGGACTGAACCAAGCCCTCTGAATGTGGGTGCCAGCTAGGAGGCCTGGTAAGTCTATGGAACCTCTAACAGTGGAGCCAGTGTTCATCCCTAGTGCACAAATGGACATTGGGAGCCCATGGAACGATACTATTTCAGACCAGATACACGAAAGAAGGCCTTGGCCCTACCCCAGATGATGTGAAGGACTTTGATGGTTCCCTGTGAGAGGACCTCACTATCCTTGGGGAGTGGGTTGAGGGGCCAGTGGGGGAGCCTGGAAGGATGGGAGGGAGAGGGAATGGGGGGATTGATAAGTAAAATAACAGTGCTTCTAAAATAAAAATAATAGCTAGAAGAGAAGCTTCTAATATGTACAATTACTGTCTGCTAATTAAAAATAAAGTTTTCAAAAAGTATAAAAGGAAAGACAACTGGCAGCAGTAATAACAAAAGGAAAGATAGCCAGAATAGGGGAACAGTGTAAGATATGGCTATACAATTGAAAGATTCTGGCCTTCTTGAAATGTGGGATATGTTCCTAACAATGAGTTTCTTTTTCTTGATTTGGACATGTCCCTCCTCTCCAAGTTAATTTCCAGGGCCTAGGTTTAGGGTTCTACATGGAGGCAGTTTGAGGTGATGGTTAGGAGGGAATCTTTACAGTCAAGTCCATAGGGTTAGCCTTTAGCTTATTTGTTTATTCATGGAAACTTTAGTTCATCTAAGTCTCAATTTGTTCATCTGTAAAATGGAGAAAATAATAACTATTTCAGAGGATTGTTGTCAAGACTGAATGTAATAACACCATGATGTATTTAGCATAGTAATAGCTCTTAATAAACATCTAGTCAATTTATTCATCATCCTTCTTTAAATTTTTTGAAAACTATAATGATGGTTGCTTTTTAATTGTGTACCTCACCACAGCTTGCAAAAGCCATACTTGTATTTAGATTTTATACTTAAACACACACAATTCCATGTCTGCGTCTCCTCATATGTCATAGATTCCAACACAAAAACTCAAACTCTGGTACAAAAATGAGGAATTGAAAGTGGGCAGAAATAGTGGTATTTCTAGAATGTCTGTCCGGTTTAGTAGAATGTGCAATGGGAAGCAAACAGTATCAAGACCCAAGGTGAGCTGTGTGTCAAGACCCTTCCTTTCTAATAAACTAAGCTCTTATTAGCAGTGGATAAAAGGCACTAATTAAAAAAACCTGTATATGATATTTTTACCCCAATGCATTTTTTACATCTAATGCAATGTACATAGTATAAATAAGTAATGCAATCAAGTTTATCTTTGAAAGAAAAAGTTAATAATCTTACTGAAGAATTGGAGATAAATAGTGTTCTTATTGCATTTATTATAAATCATACAAATCAAAGCTACTCAGCTTGAAATGTGCCCTTTGAATACACTTAGACCCTTCTTATCTCCTATGCTCTGTTGCAGAACAGCTATTTGGGACTGGCCAACAGCCAGGAAGATCTTCCAAGTCTACTTCAAGACATCCACACAAGACACCTGAATCCATTGGTGTCCTAACTGGTAGATTAAGCTTCCAGGTAGTTGTGCTCAGGGTCTTGGGACCTAGAAGACATTGTCTCACTCAGCACAGGGGTGACAAATGCACAACAAAACAGACTCACACATGGGACCATGAAAAAATAACCTCTGGTTCTGTGAGGCTTCAGTGAGCTGTGTGAGGGAGGTGTGGAAAGAGTTGGACTCCAAGTAGATAGTGGATGTGGGGTGCTAAGAGGAAAGAGTGAGGAAGAAGAGGTGGCCAGGTAGGTCTTTGTGGGGTCTCCCACTGGCCTCTGCTGCCTGGAGAGTTTCTTCAAGGTCAGGACTGTAGAGAATGGTGCAGAAACTGGTCAAACATCTAGTATCTTTGTCTTTAGGAAGGTTAATTTCCATATTTTGAGCCTGTTTTCCCATGCTTGGGATCTAGAATTGCTGAACAGAGAGAGGGACCTGGAGAGGTCATGTTAGTGATGAGCTTTTGCCCCAGGGTCCTATCACCATTCTGAACAAAGGCTGAACTTGTCCCATGTGCATTAAGTTTCTTCTTCTGCCTTCTGTTTTTACCCATCATCTTTCCTTTCTCTAGTAATTTTGATGTTTCCACTATTCGTATTTTATTCTCAGCTTTAAAAGACACACGTCTCTTCAACAAAAGCAAGAGCAATATCCAGTTACTTTCTTCAAACCTTGCCTACAATCCCCACTGTCGCTGCCTTTCCTTTGAGAAATCTTATGAGCTTGCCCTTGCCTCTAGCTGTGTCATGATTCCCCAGTGTCTCTAGGACTCTGTTGTATCCTTCTGTGGTAGCCCTGCTATAGGCTGACATTTTGAGTTGTTTCATCTCCATCCACCACCCCTTAGTAGCCCATGAGTTAGGATTGAAATGGAGATCCATCTCTCATCTCCATCCCTGTGCTTGTCACTGGGCTAGGGACTTAGAAGATGCTCAGCATGGCAGAAATTTTCTTTCATACTTTAGTGTATTAGTCAGCCTTTTCTAGAGGAAAAGAAGTGATAGCCAGATAGACAGGGAAAGGAAGTTATCAAAATAAATTTACCACAGGGTAATAACTCACACTGTTATGGGGAATTGGATGTCCCCAGGCCCAAAGGTGTCACCTTGGAAAGACAGGAGAGCTGCTAGCATGTTCCTAGCTCAAGTCCAATCCAAGAGTCAAAGACCAGGACCAGTTTGGATACATGACTACTCTCTCAGATGCTTTCCTCTTCTCTTCCAGTGGGGCATGCTAACACCCAGGAGGGAAGTCAACTTTCCATAACCCAGTGTAGATATTAATGTCATAGAGCAAGAGTCTTGTGGATACACCCAGAATAATGCTTAACCAAATTATCTGGGCACCCTATGTCCCAGCTGGGTTGTCATATAAAAATCATCTATTATACTGGTACATCATATTTCCCATTACCCATCAAAGGTTCTATTTTGTTCTATGAAACATTGATGCCAGCTCTCAGAAGACCCCTTCAGCTCCCTCTAGTTCTAAGGACTGCACTGATTTGAAGCCCAAATATGGTTCCCTTCCACTGTCTTGTGTTCCATGAGCAGGCAGAGTGGGTTGCTAAAATTCTAAGTTCACTGAAGGTGGTTGTCATGTGCCATACTCTTGTTATGGAACAGGGCAGAGGAAACACTTCAAAAAAAATCAGTCCTTTGTACAAAATATGCATATATTATGCATGAGCCATCAGGTATCAATGATATGCTAGACTGTGTTAGTTTTGCACTACTATGATAAAATGCCTGAGATAAATAACTTAACAAGAGGAAAGATGCATTCTGGCTCAGGGTTTTGGAGGTGTCCATTGTAGCAGGCTGGCTCCATTGCTTTTGGGCTTGTGGGACACATCTAAGCAAAAGCTTCTCACTGCAAGCAACTGGGAGGCAGAGGGAGAGGAGAGGGGCTGAGGTTTCAGTACTCCTTCAAGTGTTCTTCATTTACCTCACTTAAGGTACCATAGATGCATCAGCTGGGGAATAGACCTTTAACCCATGACACTTCCAGGGGCATTTAAAATACAGATTGGCAATATCTAACATAAATTCTCCTCTTTTCCATGAGAACTAGAACTGTTGTCATTTTTGGATATGGCAATGTCCTTCAGCGCCATACCAAAAATTATGAATGATACAGTAAAAGTGATTTGGTAAATAATTACCTGAGGGGTTTATATCTCAAGTAAAGAGCTGTATTTGTTCATAGAATTCAGAATAATCAATGAGAGTTCTAGGCAGATCTTAGATTACCTAGTGTACATAACAAGCTCTCATAGGAGGAAGGGCCTTTATAAACTATGCTGTTGCTTTGTCCATTCTGTGTTGCTACAACAAAACACTGGAAATTTAAAAAGGCTGAGAACTTTATAAAGAAAAGAAGGTTGTTAGGCTTATAGCTATGGAGGATAAAAATACAAGATCAGGTGGCCCTATCTGGTTAGTTTCCCGTGAGAGCCATCCTGCTGGATCACAGCATAGTGGATGATGTCACGTGCATGTAAGAGACACAAGGAAGAGCGAGGGGAAGACGATCACATGACAACAAGCAGCAGATCGGGTAGTGTCCAGGGTTGCTTTGATAACAGCCTACTCCTGTGAACTAACCCCAGTGTAACCCACTGTCTGGAGAGACCAATTTTCAACTCTTCTGAGGATGAGGCCTCCATTTCTTAAATAAGCGGTTCTCAACCCCGAAGTCGCGGCCCCAGTGGAGTCACAAATCAGATATTTATATTAGGATCATAACGGTAGTAAAATTACAGTTATGAAATAGTTATAGAATAATTTCATGGTTGGGGGTCACCATAACATGAGGGTCGCAGCATTAGGAAGCTTGAGAACCAATGTCTTCAATGGGTTCACCGGCCTCAACCCAACCACACAAGGGGATCTGCTTTCAGCACCTAAGTCTTTAAAGAACACACTCAGGCCATATCCAAACCTTAGCAGACGCTAGTTTGTCTAGCTTCCTAGGCAGCTAGGACTGATCAGGTGTCCAGGCACTGGCCAGGCAGGTGTAAGCAGCACCTTTGTGAAGGGTTTCAAGGGGCATTCTTCAGGGGCGCCGCCTCAGCAGGATGCTGTGTGTTTTCTGTTCCCTTTCCTCTTCTGGTTGCCAGGACCCGAGACTCGATGCCTGAGCCCCAGCAGCCTACGCGAGGGTGGAGGCTATGTGCTAAGAATGGTAAAGCAGAGAAGATGTGAGCTGTCCTGGTTCCTGGCGGCTTTGTAGTGCTGCCCTCCCCGCCCCGGACTGCTCATTTCCGGATGTCTTTTACATGAAAGAATAGACCGGTGTGGCTTTAAACCTCTCAACAGAGGTTTTTCTTTTCTTTTCCTTTCTTTTCTTTTGGGTTTTCTATTTTATGTAGCAGAACATAATCCTAGCTGAAACAGACGAGTTAATTTTTGCAAAAGAATAGAAAAAAGTATTGTCTGAACTAAAGGCAATTTTTTTTTCAGTTACAAAAGGGCATTTATACTAATATCTGAGGAAAGAGTGAGAAATGACTCTCAGATCTATTTGGTATTACGAATATAAACTCTACCCCATTTTTCCATTTTCTTTTCCATCACTCCGAATCCTTCGGTGATGTGTGGCTTTGCCTTGTCTTCCCGTGCAAGGATGATTTCCTTGTAAATTAGAGAGAAAAAAAGAAGAAAGCCTTGTAAATCATCTCTCTCACTTAACTCGCCCATTGTCCTCTCTCTGCAGGAAGCCTACAGGTTGCAGAAGAAAATGGCTGGTGGGGATGCAGTGCGGAAGATAGCGTGGTTTTGAAATGAGGTGAGAATAAGTGAAATTAGTGTAGCAGCAGCCAGAGCCATGCCGGTTTCTTGGCTTCCCAAACTTAAAATTGAGAGAATCAGGGAGAAAAGGCCTTTGTTTTAAATGAGACAGAGACAAGGGCACATCTTTCTCAGGACCACAGTTAATGAGGGAGGAAGAGGACCCTAGGAGGCCCAGTCAGCACTCCCAGCTCTTCTGTTCATCTCCCTGCAGCTTAACCCATCAGGCCACAGGGGGGGACCATTTTGTACTCCTAGGCTACAGTGTGCTTAGAGAAAAGTCCATTTTTTAGGGCTTTAATACTTTAGAAAGCCACTCACCCAGAATATGGACACCAAGTTATGGTCCTAAAACTCTCCAGCTTGTCTTTTAAGAAAAGCCACAATTTATTAACAAAATCAGTGAATCAATGTGTGTGCATGTGCATTCATGAATGTGTGTGTGTGTGTGTGTGTGTGTGTGTGTGTGTGTGTGTGTGTACACATGATGAAACAATTGCTTACAATTTCTGAAGTAGAGACTAGTAGGGTTTGGTAAGCAACTAACCCTACTTTAGATAGAGAAAAAAATGACACTGAGAATGGTGGACCTTCTAGACCATAGGACAGACCCTATGACCTGTGGGCAGAAGAAAGAAACCTGGGAGCCCTGTAGGACTCACCACTCAGAGGGCTGACAGGTAGTGGCTAGTTACTGTCAAAAGGCTCATCTGCACATTTCCATGACTGGGGATACCATAACAAGATTCTCAGAGCTTCTGTTCAGAGACCCCAAGATAGAATAGCGTGACACTTGATACCCCAGGCTTAGAAGTCACCTGTGTCACTTCTGTATTTTGCACTTTATATGTAAAGCCATAACAAAGGTGCACACAGGCTCAAAGGGATAGATAATATACCAATCCCTTCAGTGGTACAAGGCCAAAGTCACATTGTACAAAGTATATGTGGGATAGGACATGTTATCATCACTGCATTGGCCGTCACAGGAAAAGCACATTGCTAGGAGAGAAACTGGAAGTTTATCAGTCACCTCAGCAGCCCCAGAGCTCATCTGTGAAGCATTCATTCCTCAAAGCTGGGAGGCCTCAGGAGTGAAGATTCCACTCCCACCCCATACTGGTACCATGGGCAGGGCCGGGGCCACAGTCTCTGAGCTCATGAACCTTGCAGAAATGAAGACTCAAATATAGTCACCTTTCCAGGTTCCAGAACATTCGGTAAACTCTGTGCTTTTCTAAAAATAAAGTGGTTTGAGGAGACTGCTCTCTCCTGTCTTTGTCCACTGAAAGGCAGGCAGACCACCCCAAACTCAGGTTTCCATGGCAGTGGGATTCTGTGCTAATGCCTTTCTGTCCCAGCCAGTCTCAAGCCTTGGGGAGGGAGGGTGAGGCAGTCCATGCTGGGAGCTGGCCTCCAGACAGCACAGTCTCTATGAATGCCATACTGACATTAGTTCTTATTGTAGTGAATGACAGAAACCAAAGCTTTCCTCTTATGTGGGTATAAACAAGATCACATTAACAGGAATAAAAACCATATTTCAGGTGTCCATACCATCAGCCAATCTAAAAACTCAGAAGGTAGGAGTAACCTCACCTATGTTTACTAAACATTTGCCTCTTTTACTTTGCTGCAAGCCATGTGGACAAGGGTTTCTGCTCCCAAAACCATTCAAAAGAGTGCCTCTCCCACTTTACGGCTGGCAGTGGGGTCCCTGTCTGTGCTTTCGGGGACAGAGCAGTTCAGGAAGCAAAATGCAGCAGATGTGGAAGGAATATTTCCTGCTCGGATCCTCTCTTCCTCAGTCCCTGTTTTGGGGCCTCACCCTCTTACCTGGGTACACACTGCTTGAGTCCTTCTGCATCGCAGAGCCCCAGTGATGACAGTCTCCCTGGCCCCTGCAAACAATCTTTCTCTCCACAGGACTCAGATGAGAATCCAGGGAAACCAACTTAAAAATAGATGCTGGTAGACAGCCTACCCACCAGGCCATTGGATATTTCCAGACATGGCTAGTCCTCAGCTCAGAGCACAAATTAGACCAAATGCGAATCTCTGCTACATTTCTCACGGTGAAAGAACATCATGTTTTTTGTTTTTTCCCCAAGAGACAACTCTGCACTAGGGAAGACTGATACACAACCAGTGTGGCAATTGTCTTTCATGGGATCAACTTCCTTTTTAAGGAGGTCGAGCAAGGCCTTAAATGAGAAAAAGAAGGAGATGTGGGATGAGACAAAGATGGACTATATTTCAGGAGCAGCAATGCTGGATGTCTCCCTGGAGTCACTTCTTGTGACAGGTCAACAAGCTTGGCCAGGACACCTTAGACAGCAGGTGCCTTTTCCTCTCTGTGCTCACTGCACGTTGGGCTGGTGTAACAGTGGTCACATTTCATAAGACCACTTTAAATGTCGGTCTTCCCCACAAAACTTCTCTTGTGCCAGCAAAGTGCCAGGCATAGGGAGGGTACTTGATAAATATTTATGGGTAGACAAGTTTCAATGGCTTAATGTCTCTAAGGGAAGAGGCCTCCTCCTACCCTAAAGGACATTTGGGAATGTGGGGACATTTTTGGTTGGCACAACAGTGTGACCAGAGCCACAGACAAGGAGAATCTTATAATCTACCCTTCATCCAAGACTATTCTTTCTCTGAGAATAAGTGTAAGCAAGACTGTATTTCAGGAAGCCCCAGGCCCTAAAGCCTTCAAATTTAACTAGGAACATTTTATCTACCTGCAACCTTGCTGTTTGACTTTTAGAGTCTGGGATGGTAAATGAGAATGGCCTCCATAGGCTCACATGTTTGAAATACCCAGTTGCCAGTTGGTGGGACTGCTTGGGAAACATTAAAAGGTGTGGCCTTGTTAGAGGAGGTGTGCCACTGGGGGTAGGCTTTGAGGTCTCAAAAACCTATACCATTCCCAGTTAGCTTGCTCTCTCTCTCTCCTCCTTCCCTCCCCCCTTGTGAATCAAAATGTAAACTCTCTCTGCTAAGTAATTCAGTATACAAACATATACTATATACACAGTTTTAACGAACATTTCTCATCTGAGCTGAAGATAGTACTCTCTCCAAGAGTCAAAGACCATCTAACAAAATTTCCAATACTGGCATGAGAAGCTGTCTCTTGAGTTGTTGGCCAGGGTTGTCTAAGAGACTCCCAAGACAGAGCATATTGCTACTGCTCTTGGTTAACCCCCTGCAGAGATAATTCTCTATAGTTGAAGGCATCATGTACTTCAAAAATAGGGCCCAGAGGCCTCTGAACTGGAGCTAACCTGAATGCCCCTTCCCTGAGGGCTAGATTTCATGGTACCAGAAGGTACCATGCAAGCTTCCAAAGGAGGGAGGTAACCAGCAGTCCTACCCAGCTTTGACACCTATAAACCACATCAGCTACCAGCATGTCCTGATAATCCTAAGGATGCAGTAGTGGCACACACATGTTGGTGGCAACCAACTTCTCTTCAATTGGACTTAAGACCTACTTACAAAAGGGAAACCATGTCTGGTCTGGGAAACTCACCTAACTAACAAGTGCTAGTGAATTCATGGTGATTAAAGGAGAATCTACAAACAGCAATCTACTAAACCAGCATAAATCCTAAGAACAATCTATCAACATTTGTCCTTACATCCAAAGATAATTAAATTCTTCACTCCTCATCAAGGGAACTTCTATTTACAACAAATGGAGACTATTACAGAAAACCACAACCAACCAACATGCAGAGTTGTATATCCCAGTCCTAGTGGCTACACCAACAAAGCACTCCCACCTCAAAAGCTCAGTGAACAATAGGGAAGAAGGCAGGGAGTTTGCTGTGAGATTGTGTCTCCCGGTAACATCAGAAGCTACACCTGAAAAGTCTAACCAACATGAGCTGAACAAGGAGGCCATCAATGAACAGTCCAAACTGTACAGGACAAGTCCACAAGGTCTCGACCCTCCATAACCAGTTACAGACAACCGAGTACAACGAAGTAAAGCTGGGAGTGGGAGAGGTGGCCCTTGCCAGGGAAGAGCACATCAATTGGTTGTCCAGTGCCAAATGATCATCCCTGAAAACACACATATGAATAAGATGCTGACTTAGCAGGTTATATTTAGGAATACATATGCATAAACAAATAACTTTGGAAGAGAGTGGGAAGGGATAGATGGGAAGTTTTAGAGGGAGGGAGAAATGTTATTAGAATACAATTTCAAAATAACAACAAAGGAATAGTGGGCAAGTGCAGGTTCTCTAGATCCACTCAAGATGACAGAATAACAAGGTCAGTACAAGAGCCTCTAGATCCATTGTCTTCTAATTATGTTCTACATATTCTACTCAACACATCTCTTTTTTTTTACTTGAATGGAGTAGGGTGGTCTCTGATGCTTTCTAGCTCTAAAATTAAATTACTCTCCTCAAAAGAGACCAAAGTCAACTATCTGCCACATTACAAAGTATCATACCTGTAATCACAATATGTTTTGTAATCAAAATGAATTTTGACATGGAGGCATCTGGGATCCCTTCTATCTCCCTCTTGGTTTTGTTGAAAGGGTCTTGCAACACAGCCTATGACCTCAAAACCAATATTCCCCTGCCTCAGCCTCCAAAGCATAGTCATGACAGGTGTGTGCTTCCATGCACAGGTGGAATTCTTCCCAAGTGTCAGAATCTCATGATTTCAGAGCAGCAAGGGAAGGCAGAGGGAAACTCTTCATCCATTCACTGGTTCCTTCATCTATTCATTTATCCAGCAGATAGTCTAAAGTAAGCTAGAACACGCTGGCCTCCATCACAGATACATTGCAGGTAGCGGTGAATACAATACTGCTGTAGAGGTTCCATGGTCAGGTGAAGGCAGAGGGACAGAGGATGCAGAGCTCCTGGGAGGGACTTGTGAAACAGCAGCTCAGCCAGTTCTCCTTCTCAGAGGAGGAGGCAGGGGAGCTAGGACTTACTGGGAAGAAGAGGAAGATTTTGCCAGTAGGAAGATGGGACAGTGGGTTTGAAAGGACACTCTTGGCATGTAGGAAAATACATTTGGGCAGCATGAAATTCTGTAAAGGCAATTACTGATAATAGTAAGAAGTCAGGTTTCTGGGCACAAATAGAGCTGGACAGATAAATGGGGGTTAGATTGTATGCTGAGCATTGGTCTGGTTTTTTTTTTTTTTTCCTTCTGGGAAGCCAGGGAGCTGAGATACAGCAGAGAGTTAGCCAGAGGGTTTTAAGCAAGGGAGTGGCATGGCTGGAGAGTTTTCTTTTCTTTTTAAAGATCACTTCTGGGAATCTACAAGTGCCATTAGAATGCACTCATCTCAAAGCTGGGGGCTCATTGGTGAACACAGGATTCTGTTCTCAGGCATTAATTGTTTTGGATTCAGTGTAAAGCTGAGTGTTATCATTCTATTCCCTGTGAGTAGCAGGCATCTGAAAAGTTGGGAAACATACGATAAGCTTATTTTTAAGTAACATGTTCGTTTCAAATAACATACACATTATTTTTCTTTCAAACGCTAGGCATCTTTTCCAGCGAGGCACCTCTACATTTACAATAATGGGTTCCATTGTGAGTAGGTAAAAAAAAAAAAAGTACCACATATGCAATGTCACAGTTGGATAATAAGTCACATAGTCACATTATCTAATGTGAGTCATCACAGCTCTCACAGACGAAGGAGGAAGAAGATGGCAGAGCCATGGTGTGGCTTAGATTCAGACAGAGCATGCACCCATGCCACTTGCAGTTCATTGCAGAAAGCAAGCCACACACCAATTTCTAGTTCAAAACACCATTTCCAGGGTGCTGATGGAAGTCACATGGATAAACTCCTGTGTGCAGATAGTCTGTGTACTTATGCAATACATACAGTTCCAGATCACTGACCCTTGCCAAGGGTGTTCCTTGGGCTTCTTCAAAATTGATTGGTTGATTGATACAGGCTCTGCCAAGTGGTTGGAGGATGTGAGGAAGGGAGCACTCTGGACATTTCTCCCTGTTTCTCTGCTTCTGGTAACATCTCTGAGTGTAGCCACAGCAGTCTTCAGGGCACCAGCCACCCACGAACAGTCCTGACTCATGCTTTCCAGTCATCGTCTAGCTTTACCCATCTCAAATCTGTCTAGGGAGGGGAACTTATTTAGAGGTGCACTTTCATAAATGTGGGGAATTTAATTATTTTTAAGACGCTGGGTTATATTAGTAGACTTTAAAGAGTTCGTTAAAGACATTCAGCATATAACCATTACACCCCGAAATGATTCATTTAAAGCTCCTATGCTTTGTATCGACCTTCTATTGATGTCTTTGATACAATAAAGGAAGCACATTTTTAAATTTGGAAGGGAGTTGATAGAGACACTGAAGAAAAAAAGAATTGATGGCATCCAGACATTTTTTTTTTTTTTCAAATAAGCACTGACTGAATGGGCTAGTGACAGCCTCTGAGACAACGGAGTCACATGATGCATCCCCTGTATTTAACAAGGGGATTTTGCTTCAAGGTCTATAGGGAGAGAAGCAGAAAGGGCTGGTTTCTAGGGAACAGTTTGTCAGTCCTGACTCAGTGTGTTGCTGGTCTTGCAACAGCAGCAGCTGCTACTGGGGAAGCGCTGTGGAACCAGCCCTGGCAAGTGGTTCCTGATGGTGCAGAGAGGCCCCAGGAGAGCTCTCTCCAGTGGCTGTCACCATAGGGCAAGCTAGGGGTGCTTATGGGAGCCAGGCTGTCACTGGGGGCTATTTGAGTCAAAATGACACAGCATCCTAGGGGGGATATTAACTAAGGAGTGTTGTGGCAATGGGCTTCTCATGCTCCTGAGTGTGGACTACAGAGACAGAATGCCCTGGATTTCTGTCCCAGTCTAGCCACTTGCTAGCTCTGTAAACTCGAGCACATTATGTAGTTTCTTTGACCCATAGTCTCTGCCTTCATAAAGTAGGAATTATAATGCCTTACTGGGCAGCAATAGAACTAAAATGCTTGGGTTATGAAGGCCCTTAATGATGCACAGTTTGGGTGATAATAACAGTTATTTGTATTCCTATATTTGTAAAGTGCTTGTAATGCTATACCTTCATTTTCCTTCCATGTTACGGAGATCTTTTTAAAGCAGTTTTCCCCCTACATAGACTAAGTACCTAAATCCCAGAGAGAATAAAAACAACAAAATCAACCCTTGTCCTGGATTAGATAACTAGTGAATGGCAAACATGGGCTTTTAACAGTTTCTCAATATCTTTCCTGTGGTCCTGTGGTCCTTTCTATTCAGTTAGGAACACCATACACGACAGCTTGGTGTCTGAGTTCTTCTTTGCCATATCCTTCTCCAAAACAGTGACAGAGTATGTTGATATGGGGTCATAGCAGCATAAAAATGCAACTTACTTCCCTTATTTGATTTGGGTCCAACCCTGCATAGGTCCTTCTCTTTTGACATACCTTAGGCTTAATCATTTTCTCTCTTGAATTTCACTCAGCATTTACCATCTCTTAAATATTTTTGACATAACTGTGGATACTGTTTTTAAATTCACTTAGCACTTCTGAGGGTATCAAACGCAGGAAAACGAATGCTTAAGGTTATTCCAGGACCTCACTTTGTACAGAAGAAATGAACTTGTGAACACAGACCACAGTACCTTGTACACACGAGGGTAACTGAAGACCATGGTACACCAGGAACCTCCTACCAGTAGGAGGCAGCATAGCCTGGTGGTTGACAGCATAGGCTTGGGAGTCAGATGGAATCTCTGGGTTTGAGGGTCAGCCCCTCAGTCCCTCCAGTGTGGGATAATTGTATAGACCCAGTGATCTCTGCATCTCTGTTTTCTTCACCTAACATGGAGGGATCTCAATCATACCTGCCTCAGTGGGAGTGTGGGGCTTGATGAAAAATATTGAAAACATTAAATATGTAGAAATGTTTAGAGGTAGCCATCTCACTTTAAGTACAGAGTCAAGCAGGTTAAGGGCAGGGAGTCTCTGTGAGAGGACACGCAAACATCCTATCAAAGCCATTTCTTATTGTTCGAAGAAGGAGAGTAAACAAGGATTACTCATCACTGAAAAGCTAGAGTTTAGGGTGATTTGTGAAAAAGGATCAGGATCTCCCTTCCTGTCTGCAGCCAAAGCGGACACCTCATAGCTCTGCCTCAAACTCCATTGGTCAGCATCTTCACAAGAGGCTGAGGGAATGACCCTGAAGGTAGATGATGAGTGACTGTCTAGGGAGGGTGACCTGTTTGAATGGAGCTGATGGCAAAGTTTTGGAAAAATCCTACCTCTTCCAACCTGCACGGTCCAGCTGTGTGCTAAACAAAGAGTGGTGCCTGTGATGTCAGAGCTCTGAACAGAACCTGAGAGTGCATGTTTCTGGGTGTGAGAAAACGGTTTACTTGGTGAATACTTGATTTCTTTCCTAGCATTCCTTCTCACCAAAGGATAGACACCGGTTGAAGTCATGAGGGTAGTTCCACTCCGTGATAGGCGAGATGATCATTTTCCATTTAGCTCCCAGCCAAGGCAGAAGTTCCCCAGGCTAAAACAAAAACATAGGAGTGACAGCAACAAAATCCTCATAGCCAGAATGAAATACAGAGGTCGTCTTCTTTGCTGTGGTATTTTGAAAAATGAACTTGTTGGAAAAGAGGCATGGTTAATTCTTTGACAGGCTGGCATGCTTGTGAGTTTCAGGGGATCCCGTATTCTGGGATGGTGTGTAACTGTGTGTGTGTGTGTGTGTGTGTGTGTGTGTGCACGAGTGCGCATGTGTGCATGAATGAGTGTGTTTGTGGGGATGAGGAACTGGTTTAGAGGAGATTGCTGTGGCTCAGACAGGGTGGGAAACTCATTTTCATCTGGAATCCAATGCATTCAAGGCTGGATAAAATGAAAAACTTTATTCAGCATCTCCCGAAAGAAGCCACTGCAGATCTCCTCTCTCAGCATCTGGGACCACAAATGCCACCTAAGCCACACAGGCTATGTCCATGCACACACATATGTAATTTTTAATATCCTCATATGGCCAGCATGGATTTGTTCCATTCAGTGGGAAGCCACAACATTTATTACATCTCTTTCTCAAATAAACCTCAAAGCAAGCATTTCATCTTTCCTCATGTAATCATCATAAGGTAGAAAATGAAATTTCCCAAACCTAAAAGCATGTTGCTAAGAGCTCCAGGGCACTGCGTGTCACTTCTTACTTTGATGTGTTCATGGAGGGGGTGGGGATGCAGAGAGAGAGAGACAGAGACAGAAAGGGGGGGGGGGGAAAGAAAAGAGAAAGACAGCACAACACCTTCCTTGAGGTTTTGAGAGCAGCTTTTTTTCTTTTTTCTTTTTCTTTTTTTAACTCCTTATAGAATGACAAGATGGAGCTGATTAAAAAGAAGACAAGGAAAGTCGGTGTGCCAGACCACTTCAGAAACACGCATTCCAGAAAGGCATGTAGGAGCTCCTGTCGGAAGCAGGAATGATTTCACGGCCCCTTTTGCATATTAATGAACTACACGTAACCCCAGCTTAGCAGTGCAGATGCAGCCTTATGGGAACTGTGCCAGAATGCCGCGATAAATACCAGCTCGAGGGGAAATGCATTTCATGATAGAATTAGGAGAGCAGCCATCTGAGACGTCCACAGAATCCAGCCCCCTACCCAGGAGGTAAGGTTCCTGAGGAGCCGAGTGCTGGTGGCATATAGATGGTGGGGTATCCCAGGTCATTTATCGGAATCTGGTTTTGGCTATGAGCTCCATCTTCAAGTGCCACACTGCCTGTATCCTCAAGCAAAGACACCATGCACCCAAAGGTCAAACTCAGGTGAACTGATGAATTTTGCTATTTTCCTAGTGTGAATTAAAAAAAAAAAAAAGCTGTTCAAACATATAATCTTCCTTGCTTTTGTAGCAAAACAGCCCCCCTTTTTTTTTTGCCTCTTCTCCACCCCCACCTGCCTGTCAGGTGCTTTGCATCTTCCTGCAACCTGTGGGAGCATTTTCAGACAGAAGGCAAACTCTTGGCAATTCTCTTCTGTTTCAGAGCTCCTCCAGGATCTGCTGACTTCTCACCTTGTTCGCTCAATCCCCTTTGCCCTATCTGCAGAGTACAACCATCCCTGTCTTCTGTGCTCACCATCTGTTTCCAAAATTCCTATGATACAGAAATCACATGACCGTTTGAGGTGCAGCCATTTCAATATCGAAAGCTTTTGGCAGGGTTTGGCAGCAATAGCTGCAGGTTCTGCTGGATCAGCCTGACCAGACCACACAGGGAAGGGTGGTAGTGGTGGTATGTGGGTGGGAGGGTCCACCCACACCCAAGAGGGTGCTAGCCCTCTTGAAGGACCCCTAAAAGCAGCTCTCCACTGTATTAGATCTTTCTTGGAGACTGAAAATGTAGAATAATGCCACAGCTTTCATTTTCAGCTGAGACCCATACTAGATTTCAGCCAAAGAGAATACAGGGACGAGCAATGCCATGCTGTCATGTAAGAAAATAGCTCACTTTGAATTGAGTTCGTTCTTCCCCCAACCAATCCTTGTCACATTAACGCTGTGTATCAAAACACTCAGCTCTGTCAGCTTAATACAGCTGTGATTTGGTGTTGCTCAGAAGTCTGTAGGTCATCAGGGGCTGGATGACAGGGAGCGGGACTTCTGGGCTTGCCTGCCCACATGCTATAGGTGAAGTTGAGGTCCACTTCTCACGGCTCTCATCCTTTTGGACAGGTAGATTAGCTGGCTTGTGCTTTTTGAGTGATGGCAAAAATGGGAGACAGTTAATCCAACTGGGTTTGTCCTGTGTCTGCTAGCATTCCGTTGGCCAAACCAAGTCATATGACTAAGTCCAAGGCCAAAGGCAGAGACATTTATGTCACCAGCTTAACTTCAATTTCAGTATAGGTTAGAAAACACACTATTTTCAGGGATAGAGAGGAAGTAAAGATAATTAAATTTGTATCTGGCTATAGAAGACAGATAATGCTTACCTAAATGTTCACACACTTTTTAATTAATTACCTTGATTTTTACCTTGTACCATAATTATTCAGCACTTAACACTGTTTTAGAAATCAATACTCTACCACGCTCAAGAAACAGGCCATGTAGATCAGGCTTAAGTTACCAGTATAAGCCAACTGTCTTATTTATGGTTTCTATTGCTGTAACAAAACACCACGGCCAAGAACAATTTGGGGAAGAAAGGGTTTATTTCAGTCTACAATTCCACATTACAGTCCATCATTGAAGGAAATCAGAGCAGGAACTCAAGGTGAAATCTGGAGGCAGGAACTGAAGCAGAAGCCATGGAGGGATGCTGCTTCCTGGCTTGCTCCTCGCAGCTTGCTCTGCCTGCTTTCCTTTACAACTCAAGACTGAGACTGCACCTTTACCAATGGCCTCTCCTAACCTCTCACAGTGCCAAGCCTCAGCAGCTCTCTGTGATCCCTTCAGGTTTTCAAAACCAGTACAAACTGAGAGACTCTCACATATTACCCTCTGGACCATAGCTTTTGTGTGCTGACTGAGGAACTAGTTCCCAGGAGATCTAACCTCAAAGATGCTTGCCTCTTCTTAATCACCACTAACTTCTCAACTTCAGGTAACATGTAGCAATTAATGGAGTAAAGTAATGGTAACAGTCTCTTGTTAATCATAGCCAACTCTGGTACTTTCACATCAATGGCCTTGATTTATTCTTTGCTTTCCTCTGAAACTTCACAAGCCAGGCCTCCAATGTCTGAATTGCTGTCAGCATTATCCTCCAAGTTCCCACAACATATCACTAAATTTGCGACACTCAATGACTTTTCTTGTCCGAAGTTCCAAAGTCTTCCCATAATTCCCCCCAAACACATGTCAAGTCTATTACAGCAATATCCACTGCCTAGTACAATTTCTGTATTAGTTAGGGTTTCTATTGCTGGATAGAACACATGGCTAAAAGCATCTCGGGGAAGAAAGCTTTTATTTCCATTTCTGGTTCCACATTTTTACCCATCATTGAAGGAAGTCAGGGAAGGAACTCCAGACAAGAATGTGGAGGCAGAAAACCGAAGCAGAAACCATGGAGGAACACTGCCTACTGGATTTTTCCTCATGGATTGCTTAGCCTGCATTTTTTATAAAACTCAGTACCACTTACCCAAGGAAGTCAACACCCACATAAATCATTAGTCAAAAAAATGCTTAACAAGCTGGTGCCCAATTAGAGTGTCACCCCTACTGGCTAGTGTTCATGATATTGTAAGGTACACTGAAAGATATTTTAAGGTACACTGCCCAGTATCAGAGGAGAAAGGTTATCATCAATATAACCAGCTACCAATCCTGCAACCTTCTGCAGCAACCTGCCCACAAGATACACTGGTGTAATAATGGCATGCATGTTATTGGAGTAACCAATCACTTTTTGATTAGATTTAAGGCTTATTCCGTGAGTTACAACTCATATGTGAAACCGATGCAGTGGTCAAAACCCGATACTAGGTAGGTCATGGGCCTATAGAAAACATACTACTAGTATTCTGCTAAAGGAACATAGCAAAGAAATGACTCTTAATGACATATCACTGTATCCACAAGAACAGAGTAAAGAAGCAAGTAGTTACTTTGCTGTATTTTAATAAGCAAATTCTGTGTATGATTATCACAAAACAGAATGGAGACTCTGAATCCAGTCACTGCAGCCACTGCTCCTCCTCCATGTTCCAAAAGGGGCCTCTCACTCATCTCCTTTCCAGCCTTTTCATTTGGTCATGTCCATTCCCCATGAAAACTCTGCCACTTGGACCAAAACACTTCTTTCTACTGGCTAGCAGACCGGTGACAGAGATTCTGTAACAGCAGTGGCTCCCTCAACCCACATCTGTTACGATAAATCTTTCCGCCAAAGCTGCCCGAGCCCTACCGCCACGTGGGCGGTCTCTGCCAGCCACCAGAGTTCTGCCCACCATTTGGATGTACAAAATAATACGGAGACATATTAGGTACAAAGCTGCTTGGCCAATGACTGGGATTCTCATCTGTTAGCTCAGTCTTAATTATCACAAATCTATATATTTTATAAGACTTATCTTACAGAGGATGCCTTCTGCAGGCACCCTCTCTTGCCGGTGGATCACACTGTGCTGCTGGAGGAAGAGCAGAGGGGAAAAAGGACACTTCCTGTTTCTCCTTGCTTAAATATGAGTCTCCTTGCTATGTCACTTCCTGCCTGGAACACCACTTCTCTACTACATTTCCCAGAATCCTCTTTGACTCCTAGTCCTGTCTAACTTGCTGTTTCACTGGCCAAACAGTATTTTATTTATCATCCAGTAAGACAAACACATAGAAGCACTTCCCCCATCACACATCAGAGAAGCTTTTTCTTGTAGTAGATAGGAATTAGCACAGAAAACCACAACTGGACAATTTGGAGCACTCAGTGCTAAGTGGGATTTCTTCATCAAACTCTTCCCCTCAAGGACCAGAGATCTGTGTGGAAGAGAAGGTGGAAAGATTCTAAGAGCCAGAGGTGACAGATGACTCTGACTAAACAATGTCTTTCAAATATAACAGGACTGATGCACATATGACCACACAGGAAACTGTAGTAGCAAGCACAAGAGTTGTCCAGGCACGAGCCAGATGGAGTCACAGCACTGAGAGGGTGAAATGGACATGGGGTTTCACCACTAAACAAGAAGATATGTGTGATTGATATCTGTTGGCAGCGGTAAAGTCAGTTTTCTCTAATGGAGTATCACTGGGTGTATTAACCATTCTCCAGGGAAGGCCCCCTTTTAAGAGTAGTTGGCTAACACAAAACATCTCTGTCTGTCTGTCTGTCTGTCTGTCTGTCTGTCTGTCTGTCTGTCTGTGTCTGTCTGTCTGTCTGTCTCTCTCTCTCTCTCTCTCTCTCTCTCTCTCTCTGTAGGGCTTTTGTTTTGGCATTTTTTGTTCTACTGGTTTTGTTGGTTTGTCTTGATTTTTGGTTTTGTGTTCTTATGAGTTTTTCTTTTCTTTTTAGAACAATGTAAGAGGGAGAGAGAGAAGAACATACAGTTGGGGCAGGGAGGTGGAAAAGATCTGGGAGGAGTTGGGGGAGGAGAAACATGATCAAAAATATCATCTAAAAATTTAATAAAAATAGAAAAGAAAATGCTCAACAGACTTGCCTATAGGCCAGTTTCATTTTATCAATTGAGAGTCCCTCTTCCCAGATGACTCTGGCTTATGTCAAGTTGACAAAACAATAACCAAGACATCAACCCTCTGTTTACAATTACTGGTTAAAAGATAAAAGTGCTCTGTTATTCAGCATTCTCCAGAGACACAAAACCAGCAGGATATATGGGAAACTTATTAGAGGAATTAGCTCTTGCAATTATGGCGGCAGAGAAACACCCTGGTGACCACATACAGGCCGAAGGCCCTGGGATGTGCATTCCATAGTGCCATCCAAGTTCTAAAGCTCTGTGCCAGTAAGACCATGTAGGTAACTCAGCTTGAGACTAAAGGGCTGAGCACCTGGGAAGGAGCCTGTGGCAGAGTCCTGAAGTCCAAAGGCTACCAGGAGACCCCATAACCCTTTGTGACAGACACCATTCTGCCTTCTTTTGCATTCTGTCTCAGCAACCTCCCCCACGTCACTCAATCACACTAAGGGCTCAATTTCCTTTCCTTGGCTCCCTTCTTTTGGTTCCCACCTTCACATACTTTTCCAGAGCTCTGTTTGATGTTTCTGTTTTCTCCCCCAGCTGTCTGCTCCTGTGTTGGTTTTAGAAAGGACTTGGACGGCCTGGAGCTTTTCAGTCTCTGAGCTCCTGTCTTGTGACGGCTGACATATGCTCTCAAAAAGCAGTTGTTTCTAAGGGACGCTGGTGTGAGCACGTATCCTGGTTCCATGACTTTGGACACACTCATCCTTCTGTGTTGCTTTTCCCCTCCATGGAATTACATTCATTTACATCCCTTCAGGGTCATGGAGGTGGACTGCATTCATCACCTGGAGCCACACGAACAAAGGCTCTATAGTCTCTTCTTTCCCGCCTCAGTACATGGAGATATAGTTGTAAAGCGCCTGGTGCAGAGTAGGCACCGAACATTAAACACATCATTCAAGTGAGATTTGCATAGAGGAGCTGCTGACACCATCATTTTCTTGTCTTAGCCCTTTCCCCTGTAAACAAGTCTTTTCCTAATTGTTTGAGTAGCTGAAGCATCTCTTGTCCAAACACGGACAGAGAACATGAAGGTGAATCATTTCGTTCATGGCTGCTGAGCAAATTCTGGAAACGCTTCTTCCATGCCCTTAGGCAGATGGTCGGCTCACATATATTTCCACAGCACAAATGAATGTAAAACAGACGCATGTACATATTAATTAATGCTAATGTATTCATAAGTGATTCAGATAATGGGCCGTCCATCCTGACACTTCCCTTCTAATTCATTTACCCTAAAGAAAGCGGTTCTTGCTTCATTTTAGACTCTCATAAACGTATCTGCTGAGATTTTGGGGATTCCCTCTCTTCCACCCTCCCCATGGCCACCTGCTGGCTATCTAAGAATCTGTCCAACTGGAGAACAAGTCTTCTAGACTGTGATTTCGTGTGGGGAGAAGCACTATCTATAAACATGCTTGGCTAAGGTAGTACGAAGAGGCTGGATGCATGTCTGTTCGGAGACATATCAGGAAAACGCCGAGAATTAGAGCAAAGTAACACAAGCTGAGCACAACCAATCTGCCAATCCCAAATCAGAAACATGACTCTGAGTCAAACTGTTATGAGCACAGACATAATGCCCAGAGTGGAAACTGTGTAGTTAGCATATATGTGACAGGGTGCAGTCAGACCACAGGCCCTAAAACATTTGGTAAAATAACTTCCAGGCTATGTGAATAAGGTATTTATGAAAGCAAAAGTAACTCCTTGTTCAGACATGGGTCCTACACCCCCCACCAAGATAGCTCATTCTGTGGATACACATGGCTTCAAGTCAGAAACACTCATCCCACTCTCTTAGGATAAGGCACATTCAACTTGTATGATAGAGGGGAGAAGGGGGCTTAGAAAGGGCAACCAGGTGTACAAAGGTAAGAATTGGAGGTTTAGAAAATTGCTGAGTAAAGGTGTGTACATCTGAAATAGAGACCATGTTCTAAAAATACATTTAAAAATTAAATTAGAAACAATTTTGTTTTACATGTCAATCCCAGTTCCATTTCCCTCCCATCCTCCCCTACTCCCCAACCCCCTATATCCCAGTCCCTTTCTGCTCCCCAGGGAGGGTGAGGCCTTCCATGGGGGAATCTTCAAAGTCTGTCACATCATTTGGAGTGGGGCCTAGGCCCTCCCCTGTGTGTCTAGGCTGATAGAGTATCCCTGTATGGGAAATGGGCTCCCAAAGTCCATTCATACACTATGGTTAAATACAGATCCACTACCAGAGGACCCATAGATTGCCCAGGCCTGCTAACTGACACTCACATTCAGGGGGTCTGGGTTGGCCTTATGCTGGTTTCTTAGCTATCAGTCTGGAGTCCATGAGCTCCCCCTTGTTCAGGTCAGCTGTTGCTGTGGGTTTCTACAGCCTGGTCTTGACACCTTTGCTCATCACTCCTCCCTCTCTGTAACTGGATTCCAGGCATTCAGCTCAGTGTTTAGCTATGGATCTCTGCTTCTGCTTCCATCAGATATTGGATGAAGGCTCTAGGATGGCATATAAGGTAGTCATCAATCTCATTATAGGGGAAGGGCATTTAAGGTAGCCTCTCCACTATTGCTTAGAGTGTTAGTTGGTGTCATCCTTGTAGATCTTTGGACATTTCCCTAGTGCCAGATTTCTCTTTAAACCTATAATGGCTCCCTCTATGATGGTATCTCTTTTCTTGCTCTCCTCTATTCTTCCCCTGACTGAATCTTCCTGCTCTCTCATGTCCCCTTCTCCCCTTCTCTTTCTCCTAACTCCCTCTCCCTTCCCCCCATGCTCCCAATTTGCTCATGAGATCTTGTCCCTTTCCCCTTCTCTCGGGTACCATGTTTGTCTCTCTTATGGTCCTCCTGGTTTCCTGGCTTCTCTGGAGCTGTGGATTGTAGGCTGTTAATTCTTTGCTCTATGTCTAATCCACATATGAGTGAATAAATATCATGTTGGTCTTTTTGTGACTGGGTTACCTTACTCAGGATGGTTTCTTCTAGTTCCATCCATTTGCCTGCAAATTTCAATATTCCATTGGTTTTTCCCACTGAGTAGTATTCCATTGAGTAAATGTACCACATTTTCTTTATCAGTTCTTCAAGTGAGGGGCATCTAAGTTGCTTTCAGGTTCTGGTTATTACAAATAATGCTTCTATGAATATAGTCGAACAGATGTCCTTGTTGGGTGAATGTGCATCCTTTGGGTACATGCTTAAGAATGGAATTGCTGGATCTTGTGGTAGACTACTTCCCAATTTCCTGAGGAACCTCCATACTGATTTTCAAACTGACTGTATGAGCTGGCACTCCCAGCAGCAGTGGAGGAGTGTCCCCTTTCTCCACATCCTCTCCAGCATAAACTGTCATTGGGGTTTTTAATTTTAGCCATTCTGACAGGAGCAAGATGGTATCTCAGAGGTGTTTTGATTTGTATTTCCCTGATGGCTAAAGATGTTCAGTACTTTCTTAAGTGTCTTTTAGCCATTTTAGATTCCTCATTGAGAGTTCGCTATTTAGTTCTGTACCCCAAATTTTAATTGGATTATTTGGTGTTTTGGTGACTAGTTTCTTGAGTTCTTCGTATATTTTGGAAATCAGCCCTCTGTCAGATGTAGGGTTGGTGAAGATCTTTTCCCATTCTGTGGGCTGCTGTTTTGTCTTGTTGACTGTGTCCTTTGTCTTACAGAAGTTTCTCAGTTTCAGGAAGTCCCATTTATTAATTGTTGATATCAGTGTCTGTGCTACTGGTGTAATGTTCAGGAAGTGGTCTCCTATACCAATTAGTTCTAGGGTACCTCCCACTTTCTCTTCTAAGAGGTTCAGTGTGGATGGGTTTATGTTGAGGTCTCAGATTCATTTGGACTCAAGTTTTGTATATGGCAATAGATTTGGATCTATCTGCAATCTTCTACATGTCTACAACCAGTTATGCCTGCACCATTTGTTGAAGATACTTTCTTTTATCCATTGTATAGTTTTAGCTTCTTTGCCAAAGATCAGGTGTTTGTAGGTATGTGGGCTAATATCAGGGTGATTCCATTGATCTACCTGACTATTTTTGTGCCAATACCAAGATGTTTTCAGGAGTATTGCTCTATAATATAGCTTGAAGTCAGGGATGGTGATGCCTCTGGCAATTCCTGTGTTTTACAGGGCTGTTTTAGCTATCCTGGGTCTTTTGTTTTTCTATATAAAGTTGAGTATTGTTCTTCCGAGATTTATGAAGAATTGTGCTGGTATTTTGATGGGGATTGCATTGAATCTGTAGGTTGCTTTTGGCAAGACTGCCATTTTCACTATGCTGATCCTACCTATGCAAGTATTGCTGCGATTTTAATATTTAAAAATTTTTATTGTTAATTCAGTGCGTATTTGTACATGAGTGCAGTGTCTCTGGAGGCCAGTAGAGGGTGCCAGATCCCCCAGAGCTGGAGAGTTATAGATGAGCTGATCAGTGAGTGTGTATAGTGAGTATACAGAAACAAATTGGGCTCCTTTGCAATTTCAGTATGTTCACTTAGCTCCTGAGCCATCTCTCCAGCCCCTATCACTACTATTTTTTAAAATCCAGGTTGCTTAAAAGCAAGGTACAGGACCACATTGTGGAGGTGATTATTTAAGAGCAGCATCAGAGGACAGAGTCCAGAGAATCTTCTGATATCTGCCTCCAAGCGTTTTACCATCACCTAAGTAAGGCAGTAGCAAACATGGGTAACTCCCTCCTTCTCTCTGACCCCTAGTCCTCCTCCCCTCACATACGCCTGCTGGACCTTGTGTCTGCTGGGTTTGTGGGTGTTCTATGATCCTGTTATTGGGATCTCTTAGGAGGTAAGTGGCTCAAAAGTTCTTCCTGGATCTGTGTGCTTCCTCCTTGCAGTCGGTTTCTATTCTGATTATATAAGATTTTCAGGACGTAGAGAGAGAAGGAAGGAGGGAGAGGATAGGGAGAGGGAGGGAGGGAGGAGATCACAAGCCTAACCAATGCATAAAAAATAATTAATGCAGGGAGTGAAGAAGAACTTGGTGTGGATCTGGCTAGAAGCCAAGGGGATGAGTCAATGAGAGGAGAAAGCCAACAGTTGGCTGTGCTGGGCAGTGCTCGAGATTTTGTCAGAGGCACGTGTTAGAAACCGAATTTGCATCCAGATATGCTTCTGCTTCAGTGAGTCAAGCTGCCCAGAGAAAATGGCTGCTGGGGCCGGATCCTCCAAGATGGACCCAACATCCCTGGTCTGCTGGTATTGTTGTCCTTGGGGAGAACTCCCTTGTGTATGTAGAATGTGATAACCTTTTAGATGTTGCTTCTGAAATTGGGTGATTAAAACAAAACAAAACAAAACAAAATCACTGTTCTCCCTCTTGGACACCCTCACTCGGGGGGAAGCTGCCCATCTGGCAAAGCATGCATGGTTTCTTGCCCCTGTGGTTGGCACACAGTCACACGAGAAAGCTAGGAAGCAGCTCTTTCCCCTGGTGAATCCTGCAATGCTTGCAGGCTGCCTGTCACATGCTTGCAGGTGAGCAGGGCTATCTAGCTAGGCCTCCCTTGGATTTCTAACACCAACTACAAGGTAACAGATACTGAGTTTTGAGATAGTTTGCTATCTAGCAGTAAAGAATGGATACTGTTGTTCTTTGTCGTGGCTTCATGGTTTATTTTCTGCTTGTAAAACTTAAATATGCCCATTGTTAAGACAGAAAAACAAAGAAATAAAAAAAACCCAAAATCTGTAAACAAGAGTTTAGTAGTATTTCCCACAGACTAGATGGCATGAGCTATTTGAAATGCCAAGTAGACTATGATATTCGCTTGTTCAACCAGCCAATCACGTCCTGTTTCATTTGGAATATCAGCCAGAATTCTTGCTGTGACCTCCCAGGCTGAGGATCTCCCCTTTGCCCACAGGATGCTACTCTCCCCCCCCCAGCCCCTGCTGCTTACCAAGTCTGACCCACACAGAACAACCTCATGTTGGCTTCTTTGCTACATTCATCTCTCAGCTGTGGCTTCTGTTGTCTCTATGCAAATGTTGCTCCACAGAGATGCCTCCTTGGAACTTCCACCCAAACAGTGTCCTCCATTAGCTCTGCGCCTCAGGGATGCCACACTATTGCTAGTTTACAATGTCACTCATGGCCTGCTTCAGTCTTCTCCCATTAGAGTGCTGGCTTTACAAATGCAACGATTTTGTTTAATTTACTCCTTTATCCCCAGTGCAATAAACATATGTTGAATAAATGCTGGAACTATTCCTTTTATCCCTCTCAGTTCTTGATTCTTTCTTCCACACGGGTTTTTAAAATTTCAAAGATATTGTAATTTTATAAGAAGAAAATAAGACTCAACTTTAAAAGGTCAAAACTAAGCTGGTGAGATGGCTCAGTGGGTAGAGGAACCTGCCATCGAGTTCTATGACCTGAATTTGATTCCCCTAGGACACACATGGTGGAAGGAGAGAGCCAGTTCCTGCAAGTTGTCCTTTGACCAACTCATGTGCACTATGACATGTGCCATCCCCATTCACACAGTAAATAAAACAAACAAACAAACAAACAAACAAACATAGGTTTCAATAAAGACACGAACGCCTGGTGTTAGTGGCGCACACCTTTAATCCCAGCACTCGGGAGGCAGAGTGGGCTCGAGGCCAGCATGGTCTACCGAGCAAGTTCCAGGACAGGCTCCAGAACAATACAGAGAAACCCCCTCTCGAATCCCCCACCCTCCCAAAAGAAAATTAAAGACACAAACTGTGAAGTCTTCAGACTTTGAAAATTCTGTTGTTGTTTGGTGTTTTGGAGCTGGGGTCTCACTCAAGCTGGCCTAAGTCTCCCTTCTTGTGAGTGCTGGGATTGCAGGTGTGTATCACCACACTCAATTTTTAGATTCTGTATAAAACTTTATCACGTCAATGTGCCTCTAGAATGGTGGGACAGCTGGGCTTTCTGTTTCTTTCTCCTCATCCTGAATGTGGAGAAACTTCCAAGATATTCCAGTAAGTAATGATCAGAGGAGTGAAACATTGTTAAAGGAGATCCTGAGGGGATGTGTGGTGCAAAAAGGCACGCACCTGGAAAAGCTCTTGACTCGTCTCATCTGCCTGCTTCATTTGAGTCCTCAGGTTGCCCTCATTGCTATGTGCTTTTATTTGTGAGGCGCTCTTACCTTTTTTCCAATGTATGGACATCTATGTCTTCTGCTCGTTGAGATGCAAACATCTCATCCCTATTCAGTTACTTTTTCCTGAGGAAAATTGATATATTTGAAGATGGGACATGGTATGGAAAAGTCAACGGAACAGCTTGCCCAGTGTTCTCCAGGGATAGAGTCGAGATAATCTGGAAAAGCATCAGAGAAGAGGTCCTCCAACACTGGTGTGTGCATTCTCTAATGTCATGATCCACAGAAACATTTTGACTGGCTTCTGACTGTTAGATCATTGGTTCCTGAGCTTCTTCAGTGTGAATCTTGATGTCCCGAACATACTGATTTTTAAATGTCATTTGTATATGTTTTTAATATTTTTTGTGTGTATGTGTGCATGGATGTTTTACCTGCATGCATGTTGATGCACCATGCGCATGTAGTGCCCCCAGAGGCCAGAAAAGAGTGTTGGATTCCCCCTTGGAAAGGGAGTCCCAGAAGATAGTTGGCCATTGTGTGGTTGCTGGGAATTGGCACCTGGGGCTTCTAGAGGAGGAGTCAGTACTCTTAACCTCAGAGCCAGCTCTTCAGACCCTGAACACATCTTCGTATGTCTTTCAGACCTCTATTTCTCCAGAAAGATACATTAGTAACATTTTTAGAGAAACAGACGGCACGTTCAAATGGAGCAATAGGCGTCTGGGCTGCATTAAGAGAGACAGTGAAGCAAGTGATGAAGCAGCTGGGACTGAGAGCATGCAGAAGGGAGGCTGTGGTAGCCGCAGGACTCGCGTCCAAATAGAAGCCTGGAGAATTCAGGTGCTTTCAAATGTGTCTTCTCCTGGGGGAGCCAGGGTGCATTACCTCTGGCTCCTTTTCCCCTCACCCAGTCAGTGTTTTCCATGGGTCCAATTTGAGAGGTTGGTCAGGAGCCCACAGAGCCCATAATGCAGGGAGAAGGAAGGGTGCACACCAGATTTGGAGGGTACCCCAAGAGAAGAATGTGTAGAAGTGTCAGGTTTTTGGTCAAAGGGTGTGAACAGGCTTAAAATGTTTAAATTTGGGAGCTGGGGGAGAAGGCTCACTGAGTAAATGTACTTACTGCAAACCATATGGTGGAAGGAGAGAATTGACTCCCACAGTTTGTGCTCTGAGTTTTACTCTGAGGTTAGTGGTATGTGACTTACACCCCCAAAATGTAAGCACTCATTTTTTCAAAAAGAGTTATTTATTTATTTATTTTTGTGCATGTATGTCCGTTTGAGTTGCAGACAATTGTGAGATGCCTTGTGGGTGCTGGGAATTGAACCTGGGTCCTCTGGAAGAGCAGCCAGTGCTCTTAACCGCTGAGCCATCTCTCTGTCCCCCCACTCCCAAAATTTAAAAATACTGTTTAAAACATATTTTAATATCTATGCTAGGAGATACTTCATGTCCACCAAAATTGTTTTCTCCACCCTATGGCACTCAAAATAGACCCCATGATGGCCAAAACAACAGACCCCTCTCTGTTGTTTTGTGACCAGTACCTTTGCCCACTGAATCTTGAAGATACTATGCTATATTGAAGTAAACCAGACAAAATGGAACAAATACCAATACACTGTCACTAATATGGATTACCTACAGTGATCAAAAGCATAGACAGGGGAAGTATAGTGGAACTTAGCAGGGTCCTGGAGGAAGGGCAGATGGGAAGTTACTATTTAGTAAGTGTGGGGTTTTAGTTTGGGTTTTGAAGACTTCTGTGGATGATGGTGATGCTGTTTGAACAGTCCCCATTTATCCATGATCTACACGGGAGTATTTGTTCTAGTTCCAACTCTTTGGATTCTTGAGTAGATGAACTGGGTTGACAGGTAGATAGAGGACTGGTTTTTCTAAGTCAAAAGATGCTGGATGTGGGGCTGGAGAGATGGCTCGGTATTAAAGAGCACTTACTTCTTTTGCACAGGCCCTAAGTTTTGTTTCTAGCACTGACATCATGTGGCTCATAGCTGCCTGCAACTCTAGGTCCATGGGATGCCGCACCTTCTTTTGGCCCCCTGAAAATATGCACATATGTACACACACATGGACATAAAAATACATCTTCTGGGCTTTGAGATGGGATTAGTGCTTGTGGGGAAAGATTTGGAAGTCTCTCCAAATTTTCTCTTTTACAAATATTTTATTAGTTCTGAGAATTTTGTATGTGCTCACTACTTATCCAATTGTATAATCTTAAAAAAATCTCATGGAAGTTCAGTTTGTGCTTCTCAGATATTCTGGGATGTGTTGCTTTCCACTGGACTTCAATTTACTAGGGTCTACACTCTTAAAGAAAATGGACTTCTGCTCTCCTAGTAGCTACAAATTGCCAATTGCTCCCTGGTTATGGGTTATGCATAACTTCCCTTCCAATGCTGGGAATTGGTCTGGCTTGAGCTTGCACAGGTATTGTGTATCTATTACAACCACTGTGAATTCATCATATACATTGTCCCGACCTGCAGGACATCAACCTGGGGCAAGAGAGTCAGGGATAGGGAATGGGGACAAGAGATGCAGAAAGAACCACCACAAGACAGGATTCTGATCAAGTGGCAAACTTTATTATTTTTCTCAGGCTAGCGTATATAGTCAGCAGAGCAGGACATGAGAGGGGTAGAATGGGCTGTTTGTGCACCAGGTGTTAGTGTAGGTAGGATATTAGGAAACCACAAAGAGAGGATGTTTGGCAGGGTAAAGAGTTCATGAGTAAGAGGTCCAGGAAGGGTTGCCTAGGTGACTGAGCCTGTGGGTGGAGGACTGAGTTAAGTTGTTTCTTTTCTTGAGCTGAGGTTTTAAGGAGCTGCTATGTAAACGTTAATATATAACTATGTGGCTGGCCAAGCATGGCCTAGGATCTCATGCTGAGCCCTGAGATCTTTGGTTCCCAACACATATAACTGCTCTGTTGTATCTAAGACACTGTATTCCTGTAGTCATCCACTGCCCTCTGGCTCTTACATTCTTTCCACCCCTTCTTCCACAATGATCCATGAGCTTTGAGAGGGGTGGTTGTGTTATAGATGTTCCTTTTATGGCATCCCACAGAATGGGTTAGTTCTTTTGGAGTTGGTCAGTGAGGTTCTGTAGACCCCCACCCACATTACAAGCTATTGCCCATATTCTTGGTTATCATCTAGAACTTAACACTAATATCCCTGTTGCTGAAGACACCATGTACTTGAATCATACAACACAGAGCACTCAAACTGAAACTGACCTGGAAGCTTCAGTCCTATTGGCTGATTTCATAGTTCTAAAGGGTACTATGCAAAATACTAGGGGAGAAATGTAATCACCAATCTTACCCAGCTGTGGACCCTGTGAAGGACAATAATGACTAGTCTGGCAGGCATGCCCTCTAGTACAGTAGTGGCATGGCACTCATGGGAGTAGCCAACTACTTTCTGATTATATTTAAGTCCTTTTCCACAAGCCTAAAACCCAGAAATATCTCATTATTAGGCTGAGAACCTATGGATAGTCAGGGGAGAACCTACTGCTATTATGCAGCTAAGATGCAGGATTAGAACAACTCCTAATGAGTTGCTATGCCCATAGATAAATGCATCTCTCAACTCTTATCAAGGAAGCTTCTATTTGCAGTAGATTACACATAGTAGTTAATACAGAGACCCATAACTGACCAAGGTGATGTGAATAAGAGACCGAGGGATACTCTCCAACTGTTCTATGGAAAAGGGCAAGTGTGTTTTACATAAGGGAATAAGGATACAAGGACTATTTAGTAATCAGAAGAGTAGGTTATGATGTGTTCAGCAGCGCTTGCTTTTATTCACAATGCACACAGCTAGACTACATTCCCCAGCTCCTCAAAGCTAACAGTGGCTAAGAGATGGAGACATAGACAAAAGTGGTGAGGTGACTTCTAGGCAGATCTCATGCATTCCTTTCACAGGACAACATTTTAATCCAGAATTAAGGGAGAGACACAGGATCTGAGAGAAACTCAGGGGTCACTTGGGGCGAGCCACACCATCATGAAATGGAGAGGGTTTGGTTCCCTGAATTATACCTGAAGGAAGGGTACCAATCAGGAACAATCTGTGCAAACTGATAGAAGCAAGAACAATGTCTGCCATGATAAGCCACCGGGAGCTGTAGTTGCCTCTCTTGATATGCTATTGTATTATATAAAATATGTGCTGATTGTAGATGATTTGATAAATTCTGAAAGCAAAGTGAAGGGGGAAACTGTTTTTCTACCACCCAGAGATAACAGCTTTTACTATTGTAGTGGTTTTTTTTTCACTTCCACTTATTTTTGCATAAGAGCTCCATAGGCCATACGATGATGATAATAGGAAGAGAGTTTGGTGATAGAAAATGTTTTACAATCAAAATCTCTAATTGCTCAGGTCATTCATGATGTACTTCACAGTGCCTTTCTTCTTTTCTCTTTCTTTCTTTTTTTAAAGCTGAATCTCATGCTATAGTCCAGACTGGCCTCACACTTTCTGTGATCTTCCCACATCTGTCTCTGAGGCCCTGGGATTACAGGTATATAGCATGATGCCTGTCTCTGTGTTTGTTTGTTTGTTTGCCTGATTGCCCATGCTGGGGAGCAAAATTGGGGTCTTGAGCATGTTAGACAACCATGCTAACCAGTGAGCTATACCCCCAACTCTCAATATGTATATTTTAATATATATCATTTTAAAAGTATAAATTCTTGGGCAAGAGAGATGGTTTAGTGATTAGCTACACGTACTTCTCATACTCTGTTTTTGGTTTCCAGCATCCAATTGTGAGTGGCTCACAATCATATAACTCCAGCTAGAGGGGATCTGACACCTCTGGCTGCCAAAAGAAGCTGAACTCACATGTGCAACCCCCAATACACATAATTAAAAATGATAAAAGCCTACACATAAATTCTATCTAGTTGAGATTATTAACATTAGCAATAAAATAGACTTTAAGATAATTTTCTAATCCTATTAATGTTCACAAATCTTGTGAAGCAAGGAATTATCTATTATTTTAATCCTCACTTCATAATACAACATTTAACAAACAGAAAAGTGTAAGGAGCACCCACTGACTAAATTGTTCTCTGAATAAATGGATGGGTGAATTCAGTAGATAAATCTACCTAAGTGCAACAGGTAGAGAGGTTTTAATCAACTATCGAAGCCATGACTGAAACCTGTAACTAGTTCCATCATTTTGGAGGGTCTCAAGTATGTCTGAAACCTGTAAATAGTCCCATTATTATGGAGGATCGGGATGGCAGCAATTGTTTAAAGCACAGATCAAATATGCAAATATATGTCATTTCAGAGCAAAGGGAAGAACATGACTTAAAGACACATTCCTTCTCCTTGGAAAAGAACAGAAACAGAAATGAAGAAATACCAAGCACGAAGGGCTGGATACAGGGCCAAACATTTGCCCCACATTGTAGCATTCACCTGAGATCAACACAGTCCAATGGGCCCTTAGGTTTGTATGCCAAATGAGAAAGTATGATCTTCAAGCCTATATATAACTTGAATTCTCCATTCTAGAATTCCTATTATAAATTTAGTTTTTCATTAACTAGAATGCAGACTCATTTATTTTTTTTCAATGGAGGGTGCTTAGTAATCTGAAAATATTTTCTCTATAAAGAAATGGACCATTTGGGAAAGAATTCCTAAAACACCACTTTTGGAAAAGAACAGAATTTACTTCCATGAGTTTTTACACAGACTATTTCGGTGCAATGCAGGGTCAACCTGATTGCTAGCCTTTTGTTTTGATGGTTCCTGTTTTTAATTTTCCCTATGCTTACAGGATTTTCTTTCTTTGCATTTTTAATTCAAAAAGGTTGCCAGTTGCCTAAGCCTGGGTTTGCTGGTTTTCATCAAATGTCATGCCGAGAGCTCTTTTAATTTACTCACTGTGTCTCTCTCAACTGAGGTGGGTTCATGCAGTTATCTTAATTAAAGGTTACTTGTGTGAGACTGCCTCACCCCAGTGACCTCCTTAATTCAGAAACTGTGTCTTAGTCATGTTAGTATCTTTAGCACATGGCAAACATACAATGGTGGGACCTTGACAATGAATTAAAACTCTGTAGTGAAAGGAAGTCTGTCTAGAGATTATTTTATTGCATTGATTTTCTACTTCTATTTCATTCTGTAAGGCTGCATGTGTGTCCCAGCTAAATGTATTGCTTCAACCACTGCAACTGCAGTTGATTTGATTCAGCCGATAGGACAGTAGAGTGACACCATGGAAGCAGAAGAGAAATTGCTCATTGAGACTTGCTCTTCCTAAGTCTTGGGAAGGCTGGGATGGTCACAGGTAGATCTGCTAGCCTAAAAGATGATGCAAGACACCCTGAGCAATGATAAGCCACTTCAAATTAGACACACCCCTTCTCTTGAAACCAGACACCTTAGACTATCTAGGTCCAGTAAAATGGGCCACTTCTAAAGCACTCCCTAACGAGGCACAAATGATGAGAAACAGTTGCTTCAGGCCAGTAAGTGGAGGTGATTTGTTACGGAGCAAGTGCTAATTGTCACAGAAAGCCAGCAGTTATTCTAATTTAGAAGGCAGTTAACTAACATTTTTAAAAAAGATTTTTATATTGTTTCTGGGAGACGACAGAGTGATATCTCTTAATTTTAAGTAACAATGTACTTAGCCATTGTTATAATGGCTAACAAATAATAAAACATAAGGGAAAAATATAAGCATTTTGCAATATGGAAAAGCTCAGGATATTTTACCTTCCAGGTATAATTTCTGAGGAATTAATGAAAATCCCAAAATTCTGAAGCAGTCCCCCTCCAAGCAAAGAAAGAGAAACAGACACACAAAAATAAACTGTAAAAATGATGGATACAATCTATTTCTTTATCTGTTGCTATATTAAAATACTCTAGTGAGCTGGGCAGAAGAGGCAGAGGCAGAGGCAGGGCAGGCAGATTTCTGAGTTCGAGGCTAGCCTGATCTACAGAATGAGTTCCAAGACATCCAGGCTTACACAGAAAAAACATGTCTTGAAAACAGCCAAAAAACAAAAAAACAAAAAAAACAAAAAAACAAAACAAACAACTCCACCCCTCTACTACAACAAACAATGAAAGCAACTTGAGGTAGAAGGTTTATTTAGCTCACAGCTCTACATTAGTGTCCCTCATAGTGTGGAAATCAAGGCATCAGGAGTGACACGATTTGTTCCATTATTTCTGTATTTAGAAGAAAAGAATAATGAATGTGTGCCTGCTAGTGTTCAGCTTACTTTCTTCACTCTTCTACAATTTATCCCAGCGTCCCTTGTTTAGGGAAGGTGCCACCACAGTGGGTGGGTAATCAGTGTGACCAAGATAATTCCCCACAGGAATGCTCAGATACCCACTGACCAGGTAGTTCTAGATTTTTGTCAAATTGACAGTTAAATCTAACCATCGCATAATCTAAATCTGTTCCAGATTGTTAAAATAAGATTCCATCTTAATTACATGCATCTGTGTGTAGGTATTTGAATGTGAATACAGGTGCCTGTGGAGACCAGAAGAGGGTGCCAGATTCCCTGATGCTGGAGTTACAGGCGATTGTGAACTGCAACACAGGTCCTGGGAACCAAATTCAGGTGCTCCAAAAAGTCAGTTCTTGCTTTTAAGCACAGAACCATCTCTTCAGCCCTGCTTGAGATATATTCTTTGATGGTACTCAGTTTCATACTGATCTTCTATTCATGTCTTTTACTTCTGGGACTTGAAGCCTCAAGTCACCTTTCTGAGACTTTACAACCAGCTGGATTCTGACTTGGTTCACACAATGAGAGGATTGTGAATAAAACTAGAAGTAGGTAGGGGGTAAATAACCTGATCTAGCAGTGGCTTCAGTAGCTTTAGCACAACTGAGGAGCCACAGTGGCAGGACTTCCCATTGTATCTGTGGTAATAACTCTTCCTACAACATCTGGGTAAATGGAAACTAATGGCTTCCCGTCAGAAAAGAGGAGTTGGCGTTCAGGAGGTCCTACAAGAGTTGAAGTGGTTCTCTGAATGTATTGTCCCTGGGTCATACCATCTAGTTATCCTTTGCTCATTAGGACCTTCTGATACATTGCAATGAATGACTTGAATTGAATCACTCCCTGCTTTAATTTCCTAGAGTGCTTTCTGTTTTCTTGGATGATGAAATGGAATCATGGGCTGAGAAATGTTTCAATAGGCCTTGAAAGCCATTGGTCTACTCTGCATGGAAAGTCAATGAGTTCCAAGAACATCTTCCAGGGGAAGAATGGAGCAATTCCTAAGTAGTAGGAAGGGGAGACTTGGGAATATGATAAGGAATCACACAGTTCTTCTCTGAGAAAGAAACTATGACTATACTGCCATGGAAACGTCAAAAGATACAGGACTAACAGTCAAAATATGAAGTAAACTAAACTGTGGCATGAGGTGGAGTTCTTGATGAAGTGCCGGAGATTACACTTGACCTAGATTCTAGACCCGTTTTCCTTTGTATGGTATAGTAATCATTTCTTTGAGACATACCTGGGAAACAAATGTAACCCTAGCATACTTGGTTCTGCATGAGCAAATCAGCAACTTGTTCATTTCATCTCTGATAGCCAATTAATTAAAAGTAAGAGAAACCTCTCTTCAATGACCATTTCAGAATGCAATGCAAATATGGAGCTGAGAAGAGGAGTTGAGAGCTGAAGGACGGGGTGACTCTGAGTAGAGCATTCTCATTTAAACCCGATAACCTGAGATCAGTCTCTGAGACCCACATGGTGGAAGGAAAGAACCAGCTCATGTGAGTACCTCTGATCGTCACATGTGTGCCGTGGCTTACTCTTCAGAAATAATAAAATAAAATAGCTTAAGAAAAAGTATACATACAGGAAATAAAATAACAAAATCTGTAGAAGAAAAATAGGTATCTGAAGTAAAAAAAAATTCTTAATTTCCTCATTGATGGCTCAGAGAATACTTACTCAAATCAAAACAGCCTTTGCTATTTATAGATTGCCCTTATATAGCATTTTCATGTTCAGACACTACTTTGATAAAAGGAGTTTTTCAAAGGATATACTGCATTAGGGAACAAAGGTAGCCTGATAGTGTTCCAACGTAAAAACCTCACAGGCCAACTTCCTCATCTCTGCAGGAGGAATTACTTGGATTAGATAATTTGAGGTCTCTGCTGTAGAATGCTGATTGTCTGTGAAGGAGAGCATGTGTCTCTCGGTCTCTGTTCCTCCCTCGGATCACACTCTGGGAGAGCCGTTCAAATTGCCAAGTTTTAATCGTGGCCAGGTAAGAAGATCATATACTTAACATGAGGGAATATGTGTGGAAGACTTCTGGGAAAACTGGGCTCTGGAGTTGGCAATTTGTCAAATCAGAAGAAATCCATGTAAGTGTGATAACTCACGCCATGTCATTAGAGAAAGGCAGAGCCCAAGCTCATGGTTTCAAAAGAGCAAGTGCACATTCTGACATCATATCAAAACAAAACATCGTCTCTTCAGAGGAGTTTTTCCTCTTGAAGTTCACAGTAATATGAGGAAGTATTTTCTACCTCTAAAAAATGCCTGGGCAGAGGTGCTAAAATTGATTTTTGTATTTTGTTAAATATAATGGGGGGCTCTATAATACCCCAGAAAGGGCTGATGGCCGTAGCCCAATAACTTTTCATTTTTTACCTAGGTTTGTTAGAAACAAAATTTCCTCCCAAATTAAAATCTGCACTCTATGATTTTTTTCATGCCCTCTTAGAGATTATTTTGGTAGAGGCTTGCCAAGTTATCTGGAGTCACCCAGCTGGTTGGTGTGGCAGCTTAGTCCCTTCACTGAATCCTGCAGACACAGGACCTATTTCCCTTTCTTCCATCTGCCAAATTCACTTTGAAAATGGAGGGTAACCATCCCTTTCAGAATGAAAGCCACACCCTCTTCAATCTATAGGTTGCCATTATGTCCCATTACATATGCTAATCCTTTTTGCCACCATAGGCCCTTGTATGATGCATCAAGGACGCAGGATTCAAAATATCTGAAAGCATTTTGTGTCCACCTAGATGCAGGCAGCTTGGGCCAGACAGCATTTGCAGACCAGATGGGCTATGGAAGGGGCTGCTTGCATTCCTTTTTCTGCAACTCCAAAACTACAAGCATCTTAGTAATTTTTTTTTTTTTTTTACTTAAAATAGGGTGGGTAGCTTTACCTATTGTCCTGTCCTTCTAAAAATGGGCAGTTTTGTTTCTACAAGGGGTTCTTATTACTATAGTCTTGTTTGCTTTCCACTCTGAGAAATGATTTCTTTCTGTGCTGAGAAAATTGATTTCAGGACACGTCACCCTCTTTATAAATTCACACGTGTTTATGTACCTATCTGTGGGATGTTGCTATGAAAATTCAAGACAGCAGCCTTTGTGTTAGTCTTCTAGGACTAACTGGACTTCTAGGTTCTGCATGTCTCATGCAAGCCGTCCTTTTCAATACTATCCTTATTTTGTTTTCTAAGTACCTCTGCTCAATGGTTTCTTGGACCTGGTTTGGTTTTTATTTGCCCACACAGAACAAGCTTAGTTGGTTAACGTTGGGCATTCCTTTGCCAGCAAATCTTGCTTAGATGTCCTATCTGCTGCTTGGTATTGGCTTGTTTTTGTTTTTTTACAAGATGGCTAACATAGAAAATGATGTTATTAGCTTTGCAGATAAACGCTATAGGAATAATGTAAGCAACAAAAATTCACTCTCCTTGGTTGTCAGTGATCGCAAAGCCTACTGAAGCTTCCTGATCTACCCCTTCTCTGTTCACAACACAATTCACTTCTTCCTCCCTTCCACAGCACTTCTGCTATTGTTTCAGCTCCTTATCCAGTTGCCACCAGCATCAATGGGTTGGTTGTCTCTGTTTAATGATCAGACATTCAGTTGACATCTCAGTGTCCTCAGTAGGTGACCTGCACAAATAGCAACATCTGACAATGACAGCATTGCTGACATCTTCAGCTAGAGATACAGCCTTAAACAATGTTTGATGCTGATAAAATTTACAGTTCTCACATGATGTAAATCAGTCATTGCCTTCCCCACCCACGGATTTCACAATGCCGGGTGGAGCCTTCCTTTGGCTTAGAAGGAATGGCTGGGGAATTAACAGGAAGGCCTCACCCAATCAGGTGTTAAACTATTTCAGAACTTTACTCAGTTCTACTTCAAGAACTGTGTTGCAGAAAGGGCGAACACCAAGGTTTCCCTCTATAAAGCACTATACGCCTCTTTCTCTTAGCATCATAGGGTGCTATCAGCAGACAGCACTTGGGATTTCCCACCCTTTGACAGGAGAGCAAGCTACATAGACAGACAAGGAGTTTTGCCTCACCACAGCAGTTCTGTGGAGCTGTGTAACAGTGGAAACTGTATGAACTGACATGTCCACTCCTTGGTATGGGTAGGGAGTGTGGATATCTATATATCTATATCTAGATATAGATATAGATATGAGAGAGAGAGAGAGAGAAAGAGAGAGTGAGAGAGAATGGCATCTGAAAGAGTCCAGAGCAGAAAGAGAAAGTAGACGGAACATGGTCAGCAGACTGGACCTGACCATGAGCAGAGCAGAGAGAGAAAGGGGGTGGGACATAGAGAGAGAGGGAGAGAAGCAGAAAAACAGAATAAGAATAAGAATAAGAGGAAGAGGAAGAGGAAGAGGAAGAGGAAGAGAAGAAGAAGAAGAAGAAGAAGAAGAAGAAGAAGAAGAAGAAGAAGAAGAAGAAGAAGAAGAAGAAATGTGTAGCTGGGGGCGGGGGAGGAAGCCCCTGAGCTGGAGGGAGCTTGAGGCTAGGGAGGAGGTGAGGAGGGCTAGGTGCTAGCATAGATTTTGAAATGTGTAACAGGTGTTTGTGATACTGAGGGAGCCTGGAGGCAGCATGCACTTCAGTATGCTGACAGGCCCCACAGACAGCCATTTGTCTGGTGATGAGGGAATTGACTCTTGGGAGAAGGGAAGAGCTTAACAAATGGAATGTAGGCTTTTATGTAACCACCAGAAATCTTTCTATAGCTCAGGTTGAGCCCATTTCTGGATATTTGGACTGCCTTTTGGAGTTTGGGGAACCGAAGGTTCCTTTGGGCCTAACAGAAACTGTCTCTCTTGGCAAGAGGAGAGAAGCAGCTGAGGTCCAAGGAATAAATAGAACTCAATAGTGGTGGGAAGCTGAAGTTAACAAGATCCACAAGGCCCCTCCCCAAGGTTACAGAAGCAGAAATCAGAGTGAGGTTGGCAGGCGGAGTCTGCCATGTTGTGGGGTAAGTCCTCACTCTCTCAGGCATGCAACATAGGGTTTCCACCTATTGGAATCATGCACCTTCCCAGGGATAGACTCAACCTGAACAATCTGGTTGCAATATATAAAACCAGAGTGTAGTATATAAAACCCTAATTAACTTGTATTTATCTTTGGTACTGAAATACCTTTTATGGCATGTGTCCTTCCTGTCAGTTGGTCCCAGGAAGTGATGGCTGAAGATAAAATTTAAAAAAAGAAGAGTCAGGTTACTTTAACACCAAATTAATGTAATGTCTTTATCTCATTCAGGAGTATGCCAGTAAAATCTCGACATTAAAGGTTGATCAAATAAGATGCCTCTCTCCTGTTGAATCTGTTCAGGCAATCCAAAATCTGCCTTTGTAAATCCTCTGGTCTGTGCCTCCATTCCAGAATCTCTCCTCTTGACTGATATTTTCCAGGATGTGATTTTTGTCTTTATTCTTCCCATGGTTTAGTCTTCCTGGCTTGGAGACATCCTAAGCCTAAGGTGCCTTTATGTGTACTAGGATTGGTCCATCAGTGTGGACTTTGTACTCTGTCCTTTACAATTTCTGTACTTCCAAATTCGTGAGGCATAACTCATTATTGTGAACTCTACCTTCAAATACAGCTACTAACAACAGGCTCCACAAGTAGAAATGTGTTCTCTGTGATACGATTGATGGCTGCAGGAGAGATACTTACGGGAAACAATATCCCAGAACAGTAATATACACTTTAATGTAGACTTTATAAGCCTTCATGATTTCTATCACTTTTGCTATGGCAATTTACTAGTGGGATGTTTTCGCCAGCATTTTGGGAACCAAGCAATGAGACACCAGAATGAAGCTGGATTGAGACTGCTCCATGGGAACTGAAGCAGAAAAACATACGACGATACCCTATGCAGTGAAAAAGGGATGTCACTACCCCCTCCTTCTGATGAAGCCAAGCACTCCATATTTGTTCCCTTAGTGATTAGATCATTTTGTACCATATGTCATTTCTTGGTCATCCTTCCCATCTGATTACATTCCAAGAATATAATGAAGAGTGAGAGCTTGTTTGTGGGGTAAATGGTGTTTGTAAACAAAAGAAAAAGCAAGCACAGGGATGTCTCATTTCGAGTGCCACCATCACCAACATTTAGGGTGTTCTCCCAATACCTGAGAAGCATTTATTTCCAAGTCATCCCATAGACATTCTCTAAGAATGTCACTGTTGCTTTATGGCAGAAAGAGTGACGGAAGCATATGCAACTTTTGGCATGGAGATGCTTTTGCCTGAGTGAGAGTCAAATGGAGATCAGATGATCCAGTGAACAGACAGGTAGGGTGGGAACAAGGGGGGATGGCAGTTGGAGACTGGGCTGTATTCACTCTTCATAGCCTCTTCTCTATTTAAGAATGTGCACACCGATTAGCACTTTCCATGAGGCCACTTCCTACCAGATTTTACGAAACCACAGACTGGACACTTTTCTTCTTTGTGCCTCAGTTTACCTCTCTAAAGATGTTAAGATGTTCCACGTTATATTTAGAGATCTGAACATTCAGATCCTTTCTCTTCCATAAGCAGAGTTCCAACACACAGTCCCCAGACTCATTCCCACCCACTCCTCAGGAAGTCGAGTCCAGCCCTGTCACTCAAGAATGGTTTTGGCTGCAAGTAACAGGAACCTTGAGGAACACTGATGCAAATGTAGAAATGTCAGTTTTTCTTGCATACTATGAATTCTAAGGAGAGGCATATGCAGGCTTCTGGAGTTCAGTGGCTTGGTGTGTCAGCCTGCCGCCTCAGGCTTCTTATCTGCTCCATTTTGGCAGAGATCTGGCTACCACAGCTCCAGGCAAGCATAGGGAGGGATGCTATGAAAGAACGAGGAGCCTAAGGCAACACAGTTCTGTGTGCCCCCTCTTCACATTAGCTAAAGCTCTCTCCCAGCCTCACTATTAGACTCAGACTTAGCGCCCATTGGTTAGAATCATGTCCTGTGATCAAGCCTAGGTTCACCTAAACTGGACCCCTTAAGAGCTTAGTCACTATTGTAGTGATGTCCAGAATGCTAGTGAAGTCCACATGGCTGCACAGAAGGCAAGGCTGTTTTGTTTTAAGGTTAAGCAAAGTCATATTGTCCAATTGTTTTGTACTGTTATGTGAAAATTTTCAGTGGAAAATCATCTTTCAAAATGGGGACTTGGGCCAAGGAGGGGAAACAGACTGTTCACAGTCTCCAACTCTGTCAGTTCTGTTGTCTGACTCTCAACTTTCAGTTCAAGAGATAATGCTCAGTTTATTGCCCGTTTAGCCCAAAGTCCCAAGTCCCTTCCTAGGCAAACACTCTTGTCCTGAGGAAGACAACATCAGCCCACAGACAATGCTGGACACCAGACAGAGCTGGGGGAATCATCCTCCAGAGTGGTTGTGTGGATTGCTGTGTGGCACTGTGGGATTCTACTCCACAGAGTTCAGCTTTCCTGAGGAGGCCAGCCAGGGAGGGGGAAGAAGGATTTTAGTAACCTCTCCACAGTGTCTACTGCATTTTCCTTTATCCTTCCCATCTATCCCTTCCCATGATTCTCTGCATTGTTGTTGGCCTTTATGAGCTTAAATAAGGAGCCCAAACCACAGAACAGAGCCATAGAACCAAATCTCCAAAGGCTGAAGGTGGCACAGTTATCAGAGGAGATTGCTTTGGGTTCTGGGCCATGGAGCAGCATTTGGAAGGAGCATGAGAGCAGGGTTGCATTCTCTATGCCACTTTGAGGCCACCTAGAGAGAAAGCTGAGGTGTCATCATTTCATGGAATGCTAACCGGCAGTAAAAGAAATATGCTACAGCTGTACACAAATGGACTAGTTAGTAATTTGGAAGCTACAAAGCAAGATTCAGAAGACAACTAGCCTGCAATGCCCTTATAGACCTTTTTGTTCAACTGAAAACCTAACAAATTTGAATATGTTTCATGTATATGGGTGTGTGTGTGTGTGTGTGTGTGTGTGTGTGTGTGTGTGTGTGTGTGTGTGTGAGACTAATTCTTATCAGTGATAAAACAAAGTAAATGCTGAGATTGGGGCATGTTAATTTTGAAGGGAGTTAAGGAGGCTGGACCAGGAAGGAGAGTGCTGGGAATTACCTTTGGAGATCTGCCCAAGAGCACCACAGACTCAGTGGCTTATGTAACAGAGCTTTCTTGTCTCAGTTTGGAGGGCTGTGGGCTCTAATTCAAGATTGGTTTCTAGCCGGGCATTTGTGGTGCACGCCTTTAATCCCAGCACTTGGGAGGCAGAGTTCGAGGCCAGCCTGGTCTCCAGAGCGAGTGCCAGGATAGGCAAAGCTACACAGAGAAACCCTGTCTCGAAAAACCATAAAAAAAACAAACAAATCCAAAAACAAAAAACAAAAAATCCCAAAAAGATTGGTTCCTATGAGGCTATCAGAAGGGCCAGCTCTTGGTTTTCTTTGTGTCTTTTTATCTCATCTTTTGTCTATGTTTGACTACCTTTATGTGCATTCCTATGAGGCTATGTCAGACCCTGTGGTGGTTTGAATGAGAATGGCCCTCATAGGCTCATATGTTTCATTGCTTGGTCCCTGGTTGGTGGAACTGTTTGGGAAAGGATTAGGAGGTGTGGCCTTGTTGAAGGGCACGTGTTTGTAGGGGTGGGCTTTTATGTTTCCAAAGTTCATAGCAGACCCAGTCTCACAAGCTTTCTCTACTCTGCTTGTGGAGCAGATGTAAACATTCAGCTACTGCTCCAAGCACCATGCTTGCCTGCTGCCATATGGCCTTCTTGCCACAATGGCCATGGGCTCACTCTCTGAAAGCCCTCAATTGCTTTCTTATTTATTTATTTATTTATTTATTTATTTATTTATTTATTTTGGTTTTTCGAGACAGGGTTTCTCTGTGGCTTTGGAGACTGTCCTGGGACTAGCTCTTGTAGACCAGTGTAGACCAGGCTGGTTTTGAACTCACAGAGATCTGCCTGCCTCTGCCTCCCAAGTGCTGGGATTAAAAGCATGCACCACCGCCTGGTTAAACGCTTTTTAAAATAATTTGCCTTGGTCATGGTGTCTCTTCACAGTCACAGAAAAGCAACTAAGATAGACCCTGAGACAATTACTAGGTTTTGACACACCCTAAAGATTAGATCTTACCTTAACTTACCTTAATTTTATTTATAATGATCTGACTTTTAGGTAGGGTCATATACTGAGGGACTGGATGTTAAGACAACAACACATAAATTTTAGGAGGCACAATTCAAACTATAACACTAATGTTGAATTATAATTCTGCATTGGCATAAAGGGTTATAGACACTCATTGTTGTATTACTATAAAAGAGGACTGTACTTGGGCTAATGCTAATCTCCAACTAAGAAGTAACCCAGTCTGTGGAATGGAGTTCTACATGAAAAAGTAAAAAACAAAAAATCCCCTGTTCAAATGGACTCTAGTCTCAGTGCATCTGTTGGAGTGGAGGTGGAATCAAGTCTGAGCTGGGGCTCTGAATCCGGGTGCCTGAATAAATATTGATGAGCAGTAGTCTTTAACGGAACAATTTCTTTTTGGCTTGGTGAGCAAGGAAATAATTTGCGTAAGTAGACTTCAAGGCAGAGCTGGTTTGCTATATAGAGAGAGCTTATTCTGTCTGACCAGGGAGGAAATAGTAAAAAATTGTTCAAATTATCTTAATGTCTCTTCTGGGAAAGGTTGTACACAGGGAAAAAAATCTCTGGCTGTAGAGACCATTCACAGTCACTAATTCATGAAGTGTCTCAGCTAAGATTCAGTTTCTTCATACATAGAATGGGAATGTGAAATTTCACAAATTCTCAGGTATGCTGTTTGACGTGTATGCCAATTTTGGTTAAAAAAAAACCCTACTAAATTAATAGAAGCATAGCTTTAAAACCTGATATAATTTTTCAGTTCAAATTTTCCATTGGTGTGGGGGATGGTGATCAGTCATCTCTGTTCAGCTTTCTCAAAGACAATAAATTGTCCCCTGGACTTTCCAATGGGAGCAATTCTCCATTTAGAATGAGACAACAAAGATACTTGCATACTTTTCTGAGCAAGGAGAAATCCCATTTAGTTTTGGGGAAGAGTGATGATTATAGAGCGAGTAGCGGAGCATGTCCCCTGTTGTCTATTCCAGAAGAACACACTTCACTCACTGGAGAGAGGGGAGACTAAAAATATGCCAGCAACATCTACATTGGAAATGTTTGCACCCACTTAGTAATTTCTGAATCTTCCAACAAGAGCCATTCCTTTAAGCCCATGAGATCCATTCCCTTAAGTCCATGAGATGTCCCTCCTTTTTATGCTGAAATTTCTGTTTGGCCCTGATAACTCAATCAACTTGAGCTAACTACCCACCAGTTCTTTTCTTTTCTTGTCTGTAGAATTCTTTTTTTTAAATTTAAATTAGAAACAATCTTGTTTTATATGTCAATCCCAGTTCCCTCTCCCTTGCCAGCTCCCCTGCCCCCCCAAAACACCCATACCATTTCTGCTCCCCAGGGAGAGTGAGGCCTTCCATGGGGAGGGTCTTCAGAGTCTGTCATATCCTTTGGGATAGGGCCTAGGCCCTCCCCAGTGTGTCTAGGCTGAGGGAGTATCCCTCTATGTGAAATGGGATCCCAAAGTCCATTCCTATGCTAGGGATAAATACTGATCTACTACAAGAGGCCCCATATATTTCCGAGGCCTCTTCACTGACACCCACATTTATGGGGTCTGGATCAGTTCCATGCTGGTTTCCCAGTGATCAGTCTGGGGTCAAGAGCACCCCCTTGTTCAGGCCAGCTGTTTCTGTGAGTTTCACTAGCATGGTCTTGACCACTTTGCTCATCACTCCTCCTTCTCTGCAACTGGATTCCAATTCAGTTCAGTTTTTAGCTGTGGGTATCTGCTTCTACTTCCATCAGCTGCTGGATGAAGGCTCTGGGGAGGTATATAAGTTAGTCATCAATCTTGTTATCAGGGGAGGGCATTTAAGGTAGCCTCTCCACTGTTGCTTAGATGGTTAGTTGGTATCATCCTTGTAGATCTCTGGACATTTCCCTAGTGCCTGATTTCCTTTAAACCTATACTGGCTCCCTCTTTGATAGTATCTCTTATTTTGCTCTCCTCTGTTCTTCCCCTACACAACCTTCCTGCTCCCTTATGCCCTCTTCTCCCCTCCTCTTCTTCTCTTCTCATTATTCTAGTTTCCTCTACCCTCTCCCCATCCTCCCAATTTGCTCAGGAGATCTTGTCCCTTTCTCCTTCTTTGGGGGACCATGTATGTCTCTTTTACAGTCCTCCTTGTAGCCTAGCTTCTCAGGAGGTATGGATTATAGGCTGGTAATCTTTTGCTCTATATGTAAAATCCATATATGAGCGAGTGCATACCATGTTTGTCTTTTGGGGGCTGGGTTACATCGCTCAGAATGGTTTCTTCTAGTCCATCCATTTGCTTGAGAATTTCAATATTCCATTGTTTTTTTCCACTGAGAGGTACTAAATTGTGTAAATGTACCACATTTTTCTGTATCCATTCTTCAGTTGAAGGGCATCTAGTTTACTTGCAGGTTCTGGCTATTACAAATAGTGCTGCTATGAACATAGTTGAACAGATGTCCTTGTTTTATGAATATGCTTCTTTTGGGTATATGCCTAAGAGTGGAAATGCTGGATCTTGTAGTAGGCTGATTCCCATTTTCCTGAGGAATCACCATACTGATTTCCAAAGTGGATGTACAAGTTGGCACTCCCACCAGAAGTGGAGGAGTGCTCCCCTTTCTCCACATCCTCTCCAGCATAAGTTATCATTGGTGGTTTTGATTTTAGCCATTCTGACAGGAGTAAGATGATATCCCAGAGTTCTTTTGATTTACATTTTTCTGATGGCTAAGGATGTTGAGCACTTTCTTATGTGTCTTTCAGCCATTTTAGATTCCTCTGTTGAGAATTCTCTATTTAGTTCTGTTGCCTACTTTTTAATTGTATTATTAGGTGTTTTGGAGACTAGCTTCTTGAGTTCTTTGTAAATTTTGGAGATCAGCCCTCGGTCGGATATGGGGTTGGTGAATATCTTTTCCCAATCAGTTTTGTCTGGTTGACTGTGTCCTTTGCCTTACAGAAGCTTCTCAGTTTCAGGAGGTCCCATTTATTAATTGTGGATCTCAGTGTCTGTGCTACAGGTATAATGTTCAGGAAGTGGTCTCCTATACCAATTCATTCAAGGGTATTTCCCACTTTCTCTTCTAAGAATTTCAGTGTGGCTGGATTTATGTTGAGTTCTTTGATCCATTTGGACTTAAATTTTGTGCATGGCGATAGACATGGATCTATCTGCAGTCTTCTGCATGCCAGCATCCAGTTATGCCAGCACCATTTGTTGAAGATTCTTTCTTTATTTCATTGTATATCTTTAGCTTCTTTGTCAAAAATCATGTGTTCGTAGGTATGTGGGTTAGTATCAAGGTTTTCAATTCAATTCCATTGGTCTACCAGTCTATTCTTGTTCCAGTACCAACCTGCTTTCAGGACTATAGCTCTATAGCAGAGCTTGAAGTCAGGGATGGTGATGCCTCCAGAAGTTCCTTTGCCTACTGTACAGGGTTGTTCTTGTCTATCCTGGGTCTTTTGTTTCTCCATATAAAGTATTGTTATTTCAAGGTCTGTGAAGAATTGTGTTGGGATTTTGATGGGGATTGCATTGAATCTGTAGATTGCTTTTGGCAAGTTTGCCAATTTTACTATGTTGATCCTATCTATCCAAGAGCATGGGAGATCTTTCCATTTTCTGGTGTCTTCTTTAATTTCTTTCTTTAAAGACTCAAAGTTCTTGCTATATAGGTCTTTCACTTGTTTGGTTAGTGTTATCCCAAGATATTTTATGTTGTTGTGGCTATTGTAAAGTGTGATGTTTCTCTGATTTCTTTCTCATCCCTCTTATTGTCTGTATATAATAAGGGCTACTGATTTTTTTTTGAGTTAATCTTGTGTCCTGCCACTTTGCTTAATATGTTTACCAGTTGTAGGAGTTCCCTGGTAGAGTTTTTTCAGGTCACTTATGTAAACTATCATATCATTTGCAAACAGTGAAAGTTTGACTTATTCCTTTCCTATTTGTATCCCCTTGATCTCCTTTTGTTGTCTTATTGCTCTAGCTAACACTTCAAGTACAATATTGAAGAGGTATGGAAAGAGTGGACAGTCTTGCCTTGTTCCTGATTTTAGAGGAATCACCTTGAGTCTCTCTCCATTTAGTTTGATGTTGGCTGTTGGTTTACTGTCTGTTGCTTTTATTATGTTCAGGTGTGTTCCTGTTATCCCTGGTCTCTCCAGGACCTTTATTATGAAGGGGTGCTGGATTTTGTCAAAGGCTTTTTCTGCGTCCAGTGAGATGATCATGAGGTTTTTCTTTTTCAGTTTGTTTATATCGTGGATTAAATTGATGGATTTTCATATGTTGAACAAACCTTTCCCCCCAGGGATGAAGCCTACTTGATCCTGGTGGATGATTTTTCTGATATGTTCTTGGATTCGGTTTGCCAGTATTTTATTGAATATTTTTGCGTCAATGTTCTTGAGTGATATTGGTATGTTCTCTTTCTTAGTTGTGTTTTTGTGTGGCTTGGGTACCAAGGTATTTGTAGCCCCATAAAAAGAGTTTGGCAATGAACCTTCTGCTTCTATTGTGTGGAACAATTTGAGGAGTATTGGTATTAGCTCTTCTTGAATGTCTGGTAGAATTTTGCACTGAAGCCATCTGACCCTGGGCTTTTTTTGGTTGGGAGACTTTTGATGACTGCCTCTATTTCCTTAGGGGATATAGGTCTGTTTAAATTGCTTATCTGTTCTTGATTCAATTTTGGTAAGTGATATCTGTCCAGAAAATTGTCCATTTCATTCAAATTTTCCAATTTTGTGGAGTACAGGTTTACAAAGTATGAGCTGAAGATTCCCTGGATATCCTCAGTGTCTGTTATTATGTCCCCCTTTTCATTTCTGATTTTGTTAATTTGCATGTTCTCTCTCTGCCTTTTGGTTAGTTTGGATAAAGGTTTGTCTATCTTGTTGATTTTTCTGTAAGAACTAACTCTTTGTTACATTGATTCTTTGAATTGTTTTCTTTGTTTCAACTTTATTGATTTCTGCCCTCAGTTTGATTATTTCCTGGTGTCTACTCCTCCAGGGTGAATTTGCTTCCATTTGTTCTAGAGCTTTCAGTTGTGATGTCAACTCTCTGTTGTGACTATTCTCTAGTTTCTTCATGTGAGAACTTAGAGCTATGAAATTTCCTTTTAGTACTTCTTTCAAAGTGTCCTATATGTTTGGCTATTTTGTGTCTTCAGTTTCATTGAATTCTAGGAAGTGTTTAATTTCTTTCTTTATTTCTTCATTGACCCAGGAGTCATGAAATTGTGCATTGTTCAGTTTCCACGAGTTGGTAGGTTTCCTGTAATTTGTGTTGTTCTTGAATTGTAACTATAAAGCATGGTGGTCTTACAAGACACAGGTGGTTATTCCAAGTTTTTTGTACCTGTTGATTTTGTTATATTGCCAAGTATGTGGTCGATTTTAGAGAAGGTTCCATGTGGTGCTGAAAAGAAGGCATATTCTTTTGTGTTTGGATGGAAAGTTCTATAGATGTCTGTTAATCCCAATTGTGTCATAACTTCTGTTAGTTCCTTTGTCTCTTTGTTAAGTTAATGTCTGGTGGTCCTAATCAGTGGTGAGAGTAGGGTGTTGAAATCTCCCACTATAACTTCGTGAGGTCTCATTTGTGAACTGAGTTTTAATATTGTTTCTTTTACAATCATTGAACATTGGTGCCTTTTTATTTGGGGCATAGATGTTTAGAATTGAGACTTCTTCCTGATGGATTTTTCCTGTGATGAATATGAAATGCCCTTCTTCATCTCTTTTGATTGATTTTAGTTTGAAATCTAAGTTTTTGGATACTAGGATAGCTACCGGAGCTCGTTTCTGGGGTCCATTTGATTGGAGTATCTTATCCCAACCCTTTACTCTGAGGTAATGTCTGTCTTTGAATTCCAGATGTGTTTCTTGTATGCAGCAAAAGAATGGATTCTGTCTTTGTATCCACTCTGTTAGCCTGTGTCTTTTTATAGGCAAGTTAATACCATTAATATTGAGGGAAATTAAGGACCATTGAGTGCTTATTCTCGTTTCTTTTTTGATTTGTTGTTGGTAGTGGTATTGTGTGTGGATTTACCCTGTTTTTTCTTTTGGCTTTTGGTAAAGTGGGATTATCTATTGCCTATGTTTTTATGAGTGTAGTTAATTTCCTTAGGTTGGAGTTTTCCTTCCAGTACTTTCTGTAGGGCTGGATTAGTGGTTACATATTGTTTGAATCTGGTTTTGTTATGGAATAACTTGTTTTCTCCATTTATGGTGATAGAAAACTTTGCTGGTTATAGTAGTCTGGGCTGGCATCCATGTTCTCTTAGAGTTGGTAGAATATCTATCCAGGTCCTTCTGACTTTCAGTATTTCCATGGAGAAGTCCAGTGTTATTCTAATAGGTTTGACTTTATGTGTCACTTGGCCTTTTTCCTTTCTGCTCTTAATATTTTTCTTTATTCTGTATGTTTGATGTTTTAATTATTATGTGATGAGGGGACTTTTTTGTGGTCCAATCTATTTGGTATTCTGTAGGCTTCTTGTACTTTCATTGGTATGTCTTTCTTTAGGTTGGGAAAGTTTTCTTCTATGATTTTGTTGAATATGTTTTCTGCACCTTTGATTTGGGTTTCTTCACCTTCTTCTATACCTATTATCCTTAGGTTTGGTCTTTTCATGGTGTCCCATACTTCCTGGATATTTTGTTTTAAGGATTTGTTGAACTTAAGATTTTCTTTTCTTGAGGAATTTATTTCCTGTACTTTATCCTCATGTCTTGTATTCTGTTGGTTTTACTTGCATTTGTAGTTCCTGATTGTTTACTCAGCTTTTCTATTTCCAGCTTTCCCTCACTTTGTGTTTTCTTTCTATTTCAATTTTCAGATCTTGAACTGTTTCCTTCAGCTGTTAAATAGTATTTCCTTGGCTTTCCTTGATTTCTTGCATCTTTTGGTTTGTCTTTTCTTACATTTCTCTGGAGGATTTTCTCATTTTCTCTTTTAGGATCTCTATCATTTGCATGAAGTTGTTTTTAAGTTTGCTGTCTTCTGCTTCATCTGTGTTGGGATGTTCAGATCTTGCTGGTTTAGAGTCCCTAGACTCTAGTCGGCATATTGGTTTTTCTGTTGTTGTTTGTGTTCTTATATTGTCGTCTTCCCATCTCTTCTTTCAATGGGTGTAGGTGGTGTCTCTTCCTTTCTTGGTGTGTAGGGGTCCAAGGTTCTCTTCCGGTGGGTTCAAGAGTGTCTGATACTCTGATGGGTCTCATTGTGGATGCAGGCAGATCTGAGGCACTCGCTGTCCAGGTGGGTGGGAGCAGGACTAGCACAAAGATGTCAGCTGACTCAGAGTTTCTTGGTCTTTATGGGCCAAGTCGATCTACCTGTAGATGCCAGGACAGGAGTTGCCAGAGTGGACAGGTAGAAGTTGGGCCTAAGGCAGGGGTTGAAGCAGGTCACCTCTGTCCTGAGTGGGGGTGGGAGTAGCCCCGTGATTTCAGCAGACTCAGGGTTTCTTGGTCCTTAGGGGCCTAGTCAATCTGCCTGCAGACCCCAGGACAGGAGTTCCCATAGTCTAACCACCAGTTCTTGATCTGAATGTTTTTGTTTAGATTTAAACAGTTATTTCCATACAAGTAGTTGAGATGATTAAAGATTAAAAAGTTCAATGCCAACTTCCAAGGAATTTTACATAATTCATGAATATTTAAAAAATACTGGCTGTGGCGTAGCCAGTCAAATTTATATATCTACAACACAATTCCTACATCTAAGACTAGATGGATCTTGAAGGAAAGGGAGAGGAAAGATAGCAGGAGCCAGAGGTTCAGGAAGTCTGTGGTGACGATTGTGTTTTTCTTCTAGATATGACAGGGAATCTACACCCATGAAATCTCATCAAAATGGCAGCCTAAACAAGACCTGAACAAATACAAGAACAATTGACATTCCAAGTGGATGGAAGGAAATCTTCCAAGACTTCACTGCTAGATGAAGAGCTACAGGCAATTAACAACTACAGAGAGAGAGAGAGAGAGAGAGAGAGAGAGAGAGAGAGAGAATATTAGTCTTCCCCAAGGATAAGCTCCTAATTGTTCATCCATCACCAATGGTCACCTCAGGCAACACTCAGTTGGTTTTATATATGTGTGTGAGATATAGGTTTTATATATGTGTGTGATATACATATATGTGTTACATTCATATATATGCGTGTGTAGTGTGTAACAATAACAGTGAAAGGAAAAGAGGCCTTTAATTTGAGAGGGAGTGGGGTAAGAGGGCATGGGATTAGAGGGAAGAGAAGGACAGAAGGAGATGATATAATTATATTTAAATTAAACAATAGATCATATCAAATTGGATGGGGGCATCTAGTGTTTTGTTCATCACCAGATTGAGGAACTCAATAAATTCTCGTGCATCATTTTATAAGTAGCAATTTTGTAGAGGCAATTATAGTTTAAAAGTAAATATGACAATATATCTATAAGTTAAATGCATTTATGTGCATTTTGTATGGTGTATTTTATCTTTTAGTTACTAATATGTTTCTGTATTATTGTGTATGTCATATGTTGTATATATTACCTATCCTGCAAACATGCAAGCTCTCCTAGACTGTCTGCCATTGTTTGTTATTTTCAGTGTACCTCACACAGATCTACTTTGCGTACTGGTGAGGCTTGAGTTGCTTCTAGCTTCATTCTAGATATTTCTGAGATGATCAGTTTAGTGTATTCCAACTATCCTCACACAGGTGTTGCCAAGAGCTTCTGGGTCTCAGCCCATGGCTTTTCAGTTGACAATCAAGTTATAGATGGAAGCACCTAGAGTATACAAGTGGAAACTACCCATTGTAATCTATAGCAGGCTGATAAAACAGAGTGGAATAGACTGGGTAGCTTATAAACAATAGGAACTCATTTCTTTATAATTCTGGAGGCTGAGAAATCCAGGTTCAAGGTGCCTGTGGATCTAATATTCAGTGATGATCTATATCTGACTTGATGATACCTCCTTGCTGTGCTCCCATAGGAGAAAGAAAAAATGACTCCCCAAAGCGTTTCTTAAAGACATCCTATTCATAAAGACTTTGACCTCTGACTTAATCACCTCCCAAACACCCTACCTCATAATTCCATCCCATTGGTGATTAGGGTTTCAATTTACAAATGTAAGGAGGATACATTCAAACTCTACAAGGTGAGTTTGACAATTGAGGGATGGAGAATGGGGGTCTGTGTGTCCCTCTAACATTTAAGATGTGTCATTCTGTAATGGAATTTATTGAACCTTTTAGAGTTCAGCCCACAATACTGAGGCAGTCAGCTCAGTATTGTGTCACATTAGCTCTGCCCCTTCCTTGTTGTTCTTTCTTGCTCCCTTTTCTGGCTCTCTGAGAGTGGACTTCCTACAAAATTATGCACACAAATTTTTGCCTCAGGATCTTAGGTTCTGGAAAACAGTCTAAGGTAATTCCTTGTGCTCCATGAAGGAGGCAGGCTCTGTCTCCAGTTTTTCTTTTCTCCATTACCTACATTATCCTTATTCTAATGAATTCGAGTGTTCCAGAAACTCTAAAAGAATTCACTTGTGTCAGGACACTATTTGGAAATATGAATTTGTATTTTTCTTCTTGCCTTGCCCTGTTCCAAACTTTCCTACAAAAAGTGGATAAAGATGTTTTAATTAAGGAGAGAGGTAAATTTATGCAGAGATGCTAGGGAGAGATAAAGCACTGAAACACCATGGGAATATCTTGGACTCCAGTCCCCTCTGTGTTCAACCTCAGCATAAGCTGTGGTCTCTCAGATGGTAGTCATGTGAAACTCCTTGACAATCTGGTCTCAGGCACTGGGGAAGGACATCATGTCTTCTGCATTTCCTAGCCGAGACCAAATGATTTTGTGGAAGGAACCAAGGGACAATGGCTACCCTGGTGGCATCCCATGTGGATCCAAACCAGGAGTAGTCTTCTTGATATCTTGGCCTTAATGAAAGATTTTAAGGAGAAAGACCAAGAACCCCTGGGTAAATTCCAAAACAAGCAGAGTCCATTTCTTGGCATTTTGTGTGAAGCTAAGAAAATAAAGAAAATGGGCATGCATACATCCTATTTCTGCAGAGAGGGATTCAGGTCTGTAATAAGACTTTTAAAATATTGATTAAATTTTTCCATGGACTAGTTACCCTAGATCTATAGAAAAACACCCTGGTGGCCTTGCTTAGACTTCTTGTTTTGTCTAAAGAGGTGTGGGTATTTAGCAAGGTGTCATCCATCTCATCAGCAGAGCTTCCAATAAAGTCACTTGACTGGCTGAACTGTTTGCATCTTGCTTGTAAGGATTAAAGGTCAGATGAAGAAAGTAAAGGCACAAAAAGGATCTGCCAGAGTCAGTGACAGCCCAGCCAGGCAGTGAGCATTGTTGGAATTGATGCCATGTTACCGCCACTGACTGCTTCAGGTGGGTCTTGGGGGCCATCTCTTTGAAGGTCACTCTGGGCCAAAGAACTGGCATTTGGATGATTTTGTTTGTAATGAATTATTTCTCAGTGAATGGCTTTATGCTACCACTTGCTATTATTTTGATGAACAAAAGCCTGGGATGACGAAGGGCAGTGTGTATGGTGTGCTGTGTGCAAGCATTCTGCTTGTCATAAACAAAAGGCAGTTATTTCTCGAGGGACCCAGAGTGTCTGAGGTGCACTGCTGAAATAGGTTTATATTTCTAAAGATAGTGAGTCCCACGAAGAAACAATGGGATAGGACCTGCTTGCCTTTCTGACTCCAGTTGTTTTTCAAGAAATCCAAGAAATTGCATTGCTGTGGCTTGGGTAGAAGTGCTAAATTATGAGGGCAACTGCCAAAACAACACAGTGACCCATTCCTTCTCTTTGGCAGGGCTGACTTAGAACCAATGCTAGTATGGGAAATCCTTATTGGTCATCCATAGTGGAAGAGGGAGATCAGAAGATGTTAATTAACTTTTAACACGCATCTGTTTTGTGCCAGGTGCTAGGTCAGGATTTTTGCATTTATTATGTTACTTAATCTTCATTACAACTCACAGACAGAGCGACATCGAGAGAGAGAGGGGGGTATACTCTTCCGCTTTCGGTAGATGAAGTCTACAAAGCTATACAATTAATAAGTCAGTCTTGCCTCGGTCAGCTGTTTCTGCATAGCTATAGAATCACAGTGTCATGCAACAGTAAGCATTTATTTCTCTCTTGCTTGCCTATAAGAAGACTGAGGTGGCTTTGCTCCATGTATTTCATTTTGAGTCCCAGGTTGGGGTTACCTGCTACTCAAACTCTTTCTTACCAAGTTGGTGGCAGACATATCAAGCCAGAGAACATTTGAGGTCTTTGCTTGCATCCCAGCCATTCAGTTATGTCTGGACAGAGCAAGGCACATGGTCATGAGAGATTGGGGAAGTATATGCTTCCCATTGAAAGGTACAGCTACTTAAAGATGGAACAGGTCAGTAAAGACTTGATACCAGTCATCTAGTTCCCTTGATGAATACTGTAGATGATATCCTGGCATTGACATAGCTCATTTTCAAGACTAAGTTCTCTAACCATGGAGAACATGGCACAGGGGACATTTCTATATAAGATTCTCTTGGTTCACAGAGAGTGCTATTGGAAGTTGTGTGTCATACTGGAAGACTGTGTATAGTGTGTTGGGTTGGGACTTAGTCCTTAAACCCCTTCTCCTCTCCCCTCAAACTCACTCTTTGTCATTTCATTTGCTTCCATGACTTTACTTGTCATCTCTGGACAGACGGCTCTTGTCAATCCTATTCCAGCCTGAGGTGTGGCCCTGTACTTTGCATGCACCCATTTTTATTGGAAGGTCCAACAGGTACCTCTAACTTTACATGGCCAAAGCCAAATTGTTTACTTTCTTCTGTAAATACTGCATTCCTGACTGCCCTTCGTGCCATCAGTAGAGAGGTCACCCCATCTTTCAGTCAATGCTTCTCTTCTAATGACCCAGATCTTTTCCAATAGCAAACTCCGGCAACTCTAACTTGAAACTATTTCTAAAACCTAATCACTTCTTAAGAGCACAATCCCTATTGCCTTAGTCCAAATATCCATCACTCGGTGCCTGGAGTATGTCAGTATCCTCCTAACCAGACATCCTGCATCTGTGCTTTGCTCACATACCCATTTCAAACAGCAACCAGAAGGTCTAGAGAATGTAACTAGATCTGGACCCTGTTGAGGTTCTACTCAAATTCTCCAAGGCTTCCAGCTCCGTGAGAGTGCAGAATAAAGCCATGGTACTGTCTGTACCCACCTCTCCCATCCTTCTGACCTCATCTCCACTAGGCTCTTCCTCTCTCACTTCTTCACAAGCATTGATCCCAGGACTCTCTTATAATCCTCAAGCTTGTTCCTACCCTTTGCAAATGTCCTCTCTGCCACCAAAGAGCTCCATACATTTAAATGACTCTGTTCAAATGCCACCACTACAGGTGATCTCAGGCCTGATTGGTTATAGCATTTGTCCCCCTCATAATTCTGGCAGTCCCCATTCCTGAATCTTTTTCACTTGGCTCATGCTAATAATCATCACTCTCCACTCCATTAAAAAAAAAAAAACTTTCTAATCTCTCAATGGGAAGGTGGATATTCAGTCTGTCTAATGCACTCCTAGGACCAGACTAATACCCAGAACAGAGTGGGTGCTCTACAGTGGGTGCTGGTGTAGACGTTCAAATGTGATGGCAGTCAGGAGGTTGCCATGAAATTTAGAACAGGGGAATGCTTCTAGAGTTCGAAAACTGGTGCCAAGTGTTGCTGGTCCAAGGAAAATGGACCAGAGACTGACTAATCACACTGTTCAAATCCCTGTTTGGGTGCAGGCACTCCTTCCTCTGCTGGCTGTTGTGGGGTGGGTTACTGAGGATCCAGAGCTTAATCTTTTCAAGGAGTTGCCCTTGCCCAAAGGCAGCTGAATCACCCAACATGTCACCTCTTTCTTAGGAACAATAGCATTTGATAATTAATCCAGCAGTATAAAGGCCTGGCCCTGTACCTCAATTAGGGACAATTCTGAAGGGCAACCTCTCAGGCTAGACTTTTGTCCCATCATTTCTGCTGTCTCTTTGATGACCTACTTTCATTTCATTATCCTCCACAAAAGTGTTGCCTGCAAAGTTCCATCTCAGAACACATTTTCACAGAACCCAAGCAAGGCAACGATTTCCTTTTGTTTTCAGTTACACCCATTCAAGCAACATTCAATAAATATGTCCTATTGTCCCAGCGCAGACACAGGCTCTGAGGAACACAGTGATGAGTATGGTAGAACTTGTTTATGTTTGCATGAGGCTGACTAGATGAGTAAGTCAGGAAAATACAATAGCAGAGCAATGGAATAAAGATACAAAAGGGTGGGTCTGGGACACAGGGTTACTTACACCGCAAATGGCTAAGCAGTATGGAGGCAGAGGATGTGCAGGTTGCTATGGAGGAGTGATGGGACACATAGTTGGGAATGGGTGGTTTGGCATTCATTCCAGATGAGTTAATGGGTTGTTATAGTTAGATTTGGGGGGTGGAGTGGGGTATTTCAAGACAGGATTTCACTGGTGTCCTGATATCACTCTGTAAACCAGGCTGGCCTTGAACTCACAGAGATCCTCCCAGGAGCCTCTGCCACCCCACTGCTGGGATTAAAGGCATGTGCTGCCACTTGACACACACAGAATCACGTGGGATGAGAATCTCAATGAAGGACTGCCTAGATTGGCTTGGCTTGTGGGGGATTGTCTTGATTACCCACACACTGTGGGCGATTGTACTCTGTGGGTTTGAATCCTAGACTGTATGAGGGGAGAAAGTGATCATCAAATTCTACTGACAGCACACAAATCTGGAAGGCTATGGTTATTGCTTCAAAGATATCAGTCATTTTGTTTTTATTTTTATGAAAACTATGCTTTTGTTTGTATGCATTCTTTCTCTTCCAATCTGGAATGGTATCCCAACATTTCCTGGTTTAAGAGTTTGCCATCATCACCAGTAAGATACACTTTAAAAGCAGGACAGAGGGTAAATAATGAGACATATCTACAGAAGAAAAATAGGTGGGGAATTGGTGTGTGCATGCATGTGTGTCTCTCTCTGTGTGTGTGTCTGTGAAAATATAATATACACTTCCTTGATACCTCTGAGAGATTTCAGCAAGTACTTAAATTGTTTTTTAAATGCTTACTTGAGTATTGGTCCTTTTGTAGGATACTTTGCTGAGAGGAGCTCTGAGAAATCTGTTTCAGTGAGATTTAGCATCAGGAAAAGACAGTTTCTACGAGACTATTTAGACTGCCCTTTTTATACAAGAAATGAGATGCAGCCTTTGTTTGGGGGATACCTGCCACATGCACAAACCTTCTGTGCCTTGTGAAGAAGACAGATGACCAGGAACAGCACCAAAGTTGGCCTTCAAATCCCTGTGGGGGGCATCTGCTGTCTCATCACCTAGACTTCCAGTGACCAGACTGGATTATTTCAAAACATTTCTCTTTCTGTCAGGGATTCCTTGACCTCCATCCTTTTCTAAGTTCTGGCAGAAATAGTCTTATACAGCCAGACTACATGAAGTTTCTCTCTCTCTGTCTCTGTCTCTGTCTCTGTCTCTCTCTCTCTGTGTATGCATGTATGTATGTATGTATGTATGTATGTATGTATATATGTATGTATGTATGGCCCAACTCAGGGATTTATATATGCTAGACCAGTACTCTACTATTGAGCTATATATCCAATCTGTTTATAATTTTGAGGCAGACCCACTAGTTCATTGGTTTGGCTTTGTACTCTTTTGGTACCTCAGGAAGGCCTTGAACTTGGGTTCTTCCTGCCTCTCCTTCCTAAGTAGCTGCCATTGCAGGTCCTGAGCTATCAGACCCAACTTTGAATCTTAATTCTTACATGAAAGTTTCTGCCTTCTCTCTTGATGCCCCCGGTGCTCCTTTCCATATTAAGGGGCCTTGTCTGCTTTCTATCCCTAAGATGTCACCTTAGTAAGCTGTCAGGGACCCTCTTTTGTGCTGGGCATTCGCCCCACCTGGAGGTTGGGCTTGACCTAGTGTTTAATACATCTAATGCCACCTGACAAATGTCTCTGATGCAATTTCATAAATTTGAAGACTGCTTACTCCTGGAATGTCCATCCCTGAAGACTAGCATATAAGGACTTTAAAGAAAAGGACTTATTCTTTTAATCTAGAACCTTCCATTCAGTGCCTGTTTAGAATTCCTATCCCCTCAGAGCCAAATTCTTTTATGTATATCAATGGGACTACCAATATCACTTCTAAGAATTGTGGTCATCAAATTAAATATTACTGATAAAGCATGAGACCTCAATAAAATTATATAACTGCTGTTGCCAGTGCTGTTATTTGGCCTGATTCCTTTCTATGGTTGCATGCATGGCATTACTGATAATTACCTAGGCCAGTTGGTTTTGGTCCACTATGGTGAGAATTTCCTCCCTGGGAGAGGAGGCTAAGCAATGTCTAGCTACTCTTAAAATCTCAATAAGTAAACAAAGTTTGACTCTACCAAACTTCACCCTGGGGAACTTTTTTGGGGGGGTCTTATTTGCATAGCATAGATGAAGGGTTTATGGAAAGGAGCTTGGTTGAGTCCAAAGCAGCTACAATGCAAAGTCTTTACCATTATGGATGATGGCTTTCCTATGGAACATAGATAGAACCCTGCTCCCTCCCCGCAAGTCCTCCTTAGTCTATGTATTCTGCTCCTTCCTGAGCCCATGAGACAATTAGGGCAGAATTACATATAGATGGAGGAAGTGGCTGGATGCTCTGGTGAGGGGCTAGTGACCCCCCCTTCACCAACCTTCAGTGCAGAGCAACAGTCAACAGACCCAGAAGTAAAGATTTTTGGGAGTAGGAGATGCTGAACTCATGAAGATACCTTCATATCAGCTTGGAACATAGTGCTGCACACCACCACTCAGGCCATTGTGTCCAATTGCAGTTCCCTAGTTCACGTCAACAATATGGCAACTAGAGGTTTAAGTTCACAGAAGTCTGGGTATGTGTGTTTAGGTGCCATAGATAGATGGTCTGTAACTCTATCACAGCTTTGGCACTCTTTGCTTCCATTTGTGCTAGACCCCTCCCAAGAGGAGTTTCTACTTTCACAAGCTGATAAATAGTATTGCATGCCAATCAAGTCCATTGAGAAGGGACCCTGAGACAAGCACCTATCCTGCAATAGCCACCTTCTAATTTGCATCTCACTGAGACACACATTCCAAGCTGCAGATGAGTAATTATGCTTTCATCAGAAGTAGGATATGAGGCTTTGCAACATAGAAGTTAGCTGAGGCACCTAACTGGCCTGAAGAAGCAGGGCAGGGGTAATCCTTGCCCTGCTAACTATTGGATCAACTGTTTTGTCAAAGCATATTTTCAGAAGCAAATAGCTGAACAAGACATCAGACAAGATACTGTTCTCTAACAGCTTCAAGTTAAGGATGCAGAAACCAGGTCCCAGGAAGCTACCTCACCAACAGTCAACCCATGAAGACCCAAAGTCAGCTCTCCTACTTTTAGACCAGGATTGAAAAGAAAAAAGAAGAGAATAGAAAAAACTTGTACTATTAAGACACTAAATCAACCTTTTCCAGAATTATATGTTTCTGCTTTTGCAAGCCTGCCTCTGGAGCTGCTTTTCTTAGGTCTTCCTTCTGATTTTATTCATGACAAAGTACACTCTGTCAGTCATGTAGTGTAAAGGCCTAATCAGAACTGGGGTGGGCCATTTGGACTGTTAAGGGCATTGTGGGCTGGAGAGTTTAGTCAGTAAGGTGCTTGCTCTGAAAGCATGAGGACCTGAGTTCAATTCTCAGAATCCATGTAAAAAGCCAAGCATGGCGGTGTGTGCTTGTAATCCCAGCACTGGGGGGGGGGGCTTGATGGCCAGCAGCCTAGGCTGTTTGGTGGTTCAAACCAGTAAGAGACCCCATCAAAAAAGAAAAGAAAGAAATGTGATGGCACTTGAGAATAACACCCAAGGTTGACCTTGACCTCCATAGGTGCACTCCCTCACCAACACACACTCACACTAAACCCCATACTGTGTGGAAATCCAGAAGGTGACCTGCAAGCTGAGCTTAGATGCCCAGCTTCCAAAGCTGCAAAAGATGAAGTCTGCTGTTCAAACCATACCTTTTGTTCCATTAGCTCTTCCGCTGCCAGAAACCTAAAGATCACCTCTCCTCACACACTTTCTCCCCTGTTGTTTTTTTTCTGCTACTTACAGAAAATCCCAGTGGTCTATACTCTTTACAGTACCTTCTGGCCATCCAAGACGACAGATGAAGGGGCTAAGAGGGGCAGCACAGAAGGACCTAGCAATGCAGAGATCTGGCACTGTGGGGCAGATCAGCCCGAGAAGAGAAAATACTGGATCCTGATTTGTTAAAATGTTAGTCACACTTAATAGGTGTGAGAGAAGAACATAGATTATCATGGAAGGTATGAAAGGACCCCGAAGCTCATTGTAGAATCACCAAGTGAGATGAAAGAAAACCTCCAAACTTGGGTTTGACTGTGTATAAGAAACACTAATTATAGTCATTTATGTGAGCAGCTTACCACTGATAGCTAATTACCATGCAGCACAATAACAATTATGTATATCATTAAATATGTATCAGATTAGTTTTATTTGATTACAATAATAAACTCCAGAAACATACAATGTCAGGCATAGAAGGAGACCTTGGAGATCCATGTTTGGGGCCACCCCTTCACTTTCCAGAGGCAGACACAGACACTAGCCTGTGGCAGTTGCTGATGGTAACGCTGAGACTGGAAAAGATAGTTGTGTTTTGCCACTAAACTCCCCATGGGGAATGAGGATGAGGTTAAAGCCAGAAACCCACAAGGACTATATTCTTCCCGACTGCTCTATTTAAGTAGGCAAGCCCAATACTATGGTAACACCCTGATGTAGGACCTTCATTACAGTGATGGGACTGGAGAAAGCCCCAAGCAAGTGAAATCCTGAATGAATGCATGCTGTTGATATAGGCCTGGCCAATCTGGGCAGTCTCAGACCTGTGAAGGAATGGTACCATGTCCCCTCCTCTGCCCTGCCCCGCTGCACTACCCTAAGGTGAGGCTCAGAGAAATGCAAAGCCTTCCTTGGGGGTGAGTATATAGGTTGGTGGGTAGGTGCTGTCAGCGGATAGGTGCCGAAAAGTTCCACTAAGCTTTCTCCCTTGGATATTTATGGCCTGAAGACTGCTATCCTAGACTGCTCCTACCAAGATTAGCTAAACCTGTCTATTCAGTCCTGCTGTATGCCACAAACCCTGCCTTCTTGTTTCTCTGTCTGTAATAATGCCACCTCCTTGTTCAGCTCTATGTTGTACCCGGCCTCTCTGATCAGTTCTATAGAATAAACATGTTGAGCTTCCTGGGTGCTGTGGCTTATCTATCCAAGTGCTCAAAGCACCTGCTCGAAGCCTTTGTGTGTTTATCTTTTCTTCATTCCCTTGCCACCCCAGCAAGGTCAATTCCTGGAGTCTTGTATGCATGGGACACTTCATGCCACTGGCTGAACATCTGCTTGTTTTCACTGTTGGAGCCCCAGTGGGGTGGGTGCTTGGATTCAATTAATAGATTAGGTAAAACCATATTGGAGGTGTGGGAATGAGGATGTAACCTAGTCTGACTCAGCCTGAGTACAGTGGTGAGGTCTCCCCAACACCAAGGTTTTCTTCTAGATCAGTGGTTTTCAACCTTCCGAATGCTGCAACCCTTTAATACAGTTCCTCATGTTGTGGTGACCCCCAGCCACAAAATTATTCTCATTGCTACTTCACAACTGTAATTTTGTCCTGCCATGAATATCTGATATGCAGGATGTCTGATATGTGACCTGCAAAGGGGTCATAACCCATAGGCTGAGATTTGCTGTTCCAGACACTTTTGATTGTTTATAATAGGGACCACATGAAACACTTTGAAATGCAGACTCCCAAGCCATCCTCTAGCAATTCAGATCTAGTTGACCTGGCTGAGGGTCTAGAAATTTGGTTTTTATTTTTGGTAAGTCTTCAGAAACTTCTTGTGCTCAGTAGCTTTTAAAACATACAAATTAGAGAGTATGCCTATCAAGTCACAATCTGAAAAAATCGAGAAAAATATTAATTTGATAATGTTCAAGGAGAAAAATTCTATGCTAGCAACAATTGGGTGATTTAATGAGTCTTTTGGGGGTGAAATGGCAAGTAGCACCTGAGGAAGACAACTCAGTGTGGCCTGTTGGTAAATTAAGCCATGCCACACACAGCTAGTTACAGAGTTGATGATGTGGCCCTGCACACAGAGAACGCACTTTCCAGTGGAGAGACAGGGAAGCCTTTCTATTTGCTGATGTTAAATAAAGTGTGCCATTCAGTATAAGATAATGCCATGCCTCTGAAAGCTCCCAGTAACCCTTTGTGGTGAATTTCTGGGTGACAGTGTCTCCCAGTTTGCTTGGGAATGAGAAGTTTCCAGGAATGGAGACTTCCTGGGCTGCAACTCTGGCAATTATAAGCACTGTGGTTTATTACTCACCCTTTAAGCCCACCTCCAATGGAAGCTCTCACACTAATCAGTTTGGGTGCTTAGTAAGGTTTCATTTTCCAGGCTGGAACCATCAACATACTGGCTTTTCAGTCTGATTTCAACCATTTGGAAAAATAAGACTTGTTGACAGTGTTGTGCAAGTTGTCATCTTCTTAATTGGTCAGCAGAATTCTCCTACATGGATGTGCCAGTCTGTTTATCCATTCCCTAGGCAGCTTTGAAAAATTAATCAAATTTCATTTTATATGTTTTTGTTTTACTTATTTTTAATCCCCCCTTTTTGAGATTTTCATACATAAGCATTGCATCTGCATCACCCAAGGTAATTTTTGTTCATTGTGAAAGCTGCCATTAGTGTGTGAGTAACTTTCATATGCATGATATTAGCCACTATTCTAGCACTGTTCACTCTGGGCCTATGGATAACACCCCTTGACCATATGAACGTCTGCCACCATCTCAGTGAGGCATCGGATATGAAAGTGTATGGTAAACAAGGATGTCAGATGGGAGATTTGAGGCCACACAACTGTTGGTGGCAGGTTGCTATGCTGGTTAGTTTTTGTCAACTAGACACAAGCTAGAGTCACCTAGGAAGAGGGAGTATCAGCTGATGAATTGCCTCCATCAGATTGGCCTGTGGGTATGTCTATGGGGGCAAATGTTTGGTTGCTTATTGATGTGGGAGGGCCTAACCCATCCATTGTGAGCCCACCATCCTTAGGCAAGTGGTCCTTGACTGTATAAGGAAGATAGCTAGGCAAGCCGGTAAGTAGCATTTCTCTGGCCTTTGCTTAAGTTCCTGCTTTGACTTCCTTCAGTGATGGATTGTGGCCTGGGAAAGTTGTAAGATGAAATAAACCCTTTCCAACCTAGATTGCCTTTCGCCAGTGTTTTTACCATGGCACCAGAGAGGGAACTACGATACTTATTCTATATATCTCGAACCATTTTATGCAGATACAATTTCAGCCTGGAGGTAGAGCCTTGGAGCAGTGTAGGGATAAAAGGCAGTAGAGACAGTGATCACCTTGCAATGACAGACAATAGGGAAACAGAACAAAGAATGCATACCCAAGGCCTTGGAGAAATGCCTCATCTTATTGAAGAGCACCTAGGTTAAGCAGGTCAGGTCTAGGCCAACAGAATGGCTGGCAGAAACACAGCTCCCCATTAAGCACATAAAACACATTTCATCTCCTTGAGAAGGCTGGAGTCACTTCAAGCTAATGAAAAACTTAAAGTGGGCAGAGAAGAAGACGGTCACACCTTGCCTCTGACAGCTGTCTTCAGACCATCAAGGCAAATCCCAGCATTTCCCCCTTTGTTTCCTTTTCCAAGAAAAGACTGCCAAAGCCAGACACCTGCAGCTTTCCTGTCGTTTCCCAAGCTGCTGACATTTTCTCCAGGTCAGAGACACTGCATGCAAATACCTGTCTATCTATTCACGCCTGCCACTCAGGCAGTGAGGCAAAAAATCTGGACTCAATCCCTGCCTTGGGATAATTGCTTAGCAAACAGGATGCACATAATCCATTTTCATTATTAATACTCCAGTTAGGAGCCAGACTCTGTGTTTGGTTTCTCATAATGAGAGCGGCCTTACAATGGAGGTGATGCAATCTACTATTCCGCTCACAGCACTGAGAGGAGGCAAACCCCCTCCTCCTGTGGCAGATTTAGATTCTAGGCATTTCTACTCCCCGTAAAGCAGCAGGCTAGATGGGCCCACTATTGAAGAGTAAGACGTGCTGATTTTCTTGCCTGGGTGATTTTGTAAAAATGTCCTGCCTGCTCATTTGCTTATTGTATATTATGCGTTCCTAATCTCCATCAGATAGCTCCTTCGAAGGCATCTGCCCCTTACCACTGCACACCCAGGGAGCAAAACTGCTGGCGTGAAGTAGAACAGAGTTTGAAAGTGATTGTCAAGCGGTGCTAATTCAGATGTAACCAGCACAACCCTGGTGGCTGGCTCAACCACTCAGCAGAAACCTGGTTAGTTTTTAAAGGTTATGTTTTTTGTTGATTTTTTTTAATGCACACACGAGAGGCGCTTCCTGAAGAGAGTTGAAAGAGTTCTAGGTGGATTCGGTTCTCTTCCACAACTTTCATTCCATCTCAGTGGAAAGTGGTTTGCTATTAAAAGGAAAGATAATCCATTATCACTATGAGTCCTGAACCGCCAGGGGGAAGCCCGCAGCGGGCTGGAAGGAAGGGCTGATAACTTGCATTTAAAGAAAAAAAAAATCAATTGCCTGTTGGTGTCTTGCCGTCATTCAGAAATAAAGCATAAATGTGACCACAGGTGGAGGGACTGGGCCCCTTGGAGGCTTTGCAGTGGGATTTGAAGTCTTCCTATTTACCACTGGGTGATTAGTTTGAGCCCTGTTTGGATCCACGGTGACTGAGTTGGTTATTTTTATCAGCCTCTTTGGTGACAGGTGCCCAAGTTACAAGAAACAAATTGGCACTAATTGGACACTCCTGTTGGCATCTTGGCAGGAGAGAGCAGCAATGGTTTGATCTGGGAAGCTGTGCATTAACAGGAAGGGGAAACTGATGCTGGCTGGACATGGCCACGCTGTTGGGCTGCTGTTGTTTATTTGTTTTGGTTTGCTTTAAGAACTCGAGAGATGCTAATTTTGAGTGTGGCAGTTTTCGTCAGTTTTCTAGCGCCATGGAGGCAAGCACACATCTACTTGGCCTAGAGCGAATCCTTCAATAATAGTACTCACAGAATCCTTGTCACTCTGTGTACTGGGATAATTGATGTGGGATATGGCCCAGTGGTACCACAAGGATGGCCACAGTGGGCAGGTCATTGTAATTCTTTTCACCAGTATGCTTGACAGCCAATCTGCCACATAGTAGTAGATGCTGAATAAACAACTGTGAAATGAATACATATTTGTTGAGTGACTGAATGAGTCCCCCTCCTTGTGGGTGAATCACCATCCTTTCAATTGGAATCTTGAACATGTGGGGTTAGACCAGATGCTAGCACTCATCTAGAGAAAGTGCCATCATTGTTCAGCTGAGAGGGACTGGCAGGATGTGACTGAGCAGAGAGCAGAACCCATTTTCTGCATCCCTTGTTTGGTATTTCAATGCTCTTTGGACAGAGATTTCAGAACACAGGACACTGCTGCTAATGAACAGCATAATAGACCATGTAGAGAGAAACCTGGTTTCTATATCAGGAGTCTCTCCTGATTATGTGGCCTCCAGAAAATCACTTAACATTATTGGATTTCTGCTGTGCCTAGTCTATTTAAGGAGACAGACAAGTCACCAGGCAATTATGATAACGAATGCTACCTTTGGATAATAGGGGGGAAACCTGGAAGAAAAGGACAAAAAAAATGCTGGGCCATATGGGGGTAAATTATCTTCTAGCTCTAAATAATCAGCATGTTGAATTAGAGGAGGGCTGGTTCCTAAGAAGGAGCTTGATTTAATAAGTCTTGAGGGGCCCCATGGCAATTTCAGAAGTGACTCACCCAGCATACTCTAATGGTCCACCAGGGGGGAGTAGAGGTCAATTTGTTCTGTACCAGAGGAGGTGGAGTGATTTGTGTTTTGTAATTAAGGGGAGGGAAGGCTGTGGCCAATGCAAATCTGAGGTGTTCTATGGTGGCTTTTATACTAGTGTCTTCTGTATGGAACGACCAAAGCTTTGAGTTTTCACTGTGATCGGAAGCAACCTTACATCGCTGTGGTAATTGTCCACAAGTAGAACTCCAGAGAGGAGGGATAATAGCAGGATGGCTTCCTGTTTATAGACAAATTCTGCATCTGTTATGCTACCCACAGTAAGGAACCCAGAAGCATTAAGAAACAGGGCAAAGCAGACGTCTATGGCAGCAAGTAGCCAAACTGACAAACCTGGCTGGATATATGGTCCAGCCTCCCCAGCCCTGGTGGATAAACTTGGAAGCCATGCCTCATGGTTTTCTAGAAGGTCTCCAGGCACTTTGAGAGCAGGGCTGCCTCACCCTTTACTGATTTTCTCCTTTCCCTGTTTCACCCCCTAATCCCTTATCTGTGTGCTCTAGAATTGTCTCTAAAATAAGTGAGTTGCACCCAAGGATATGTCCCTCAGGCCTTGCTTTGAGTGAGAACAAGTTAGGACATCTTTGAAAAGGGAGCATGTGTACCCCCAGAGCTGACAGTGGTGGGAGTGGGGAAACTCAATATCGAAGGTCACCTAGGGATATGACAACCCAGAGAAGAGACTGAATCCGAGGGAATCCCCTGTTCACCCGAGGACTCTCTGCCTAGACCCTGGGGATGTTAGAATCAGTTTTCCTTTGTGTAAGGGAGACAGTTCTTTCCTTTGACCAACCCTTCTATCTTTCTTTTGGTTTTATTGAAGGAATCTATTCTGAGGCTGAGACATTCTATGGAGGATCTTTTTATTAGGTGAGTGATGAGAAAGCCCAGCTTCCCCACGATAGGTGTCTGCCCTTGTCTCATGGCACTGAGCCCAGAGGACAGGAAGATGAGATTGCTAGAACATGGGGCAGAAGCTAGAACCTCCTCTAAGCATCTGCTTCCCACAGTTTAGAAACTAAATGAAACTCCCCTTCCCTACAGAACTGGAAAGAACTCTAGGGCCAGCTGTGAGCAACGAAAATGACAGGATGTCACTGCACGCTTCTTCTGCCCAGTTTTTGTCTGGGAGTTGTCTTACTTGTGGTTCATTTGGGTGCAGTTTCTAAAGTTCTGACAGCGTCTGGCTCCCAGGAGAAGAGGGCCTAATGAAAAGAGGTGTGGCCACAGGAATGGGGGTGTGGCCACTGACTGGAGCCATTGTGTAACTTGTCAATGGGAGGCTCTTGTTAAGTAAACATGCATCTTTATAAAGTGCTCAGACTTTATGTGGTTATGATGTCTATAACTCAGGTTTTTAAATGCAAGGATTTAGTGCCCAGAACACAGGGAGCATATTCTATTATTATGTTTGATTTTAGGAATTGCTCTTGGACAGGACTTTGACACACTAAAGAATGTCTAAATATTGAAACTTAAGACCTGTAAGGTATAAAGCAATTGATGCTCCATTCCTCTTGGTATTGTGTCTTTCCCCCATTCAAGTTAAGAAGCATTTGGGACATAGAAAGAGAAGGAACTGAACTACCATTTCTATTGGTGGTCAAATTGGGTTAGAGGATACAACCTCAGCATCTAGATTTGGGAAGCTATGCTTCCAAGGATAGAACCTGCAACACAGAAGCTGTTCTGGTCCCTATCAAGGAACGTCTGTTGCAAGCCTTGATTAGTTCAGCTGTAAAGACAGAGAAGGTTCTCTAGCCTGCATCTGGAGGGAGACACTGGGCTCTCACCAGATCCTACCTAGCAGGGTGACCATGTGTTCATTTCTCCTGCATGTTAGCAAAAAGGTGACAGGTCAGGGACTTGGCTGAGAATACTCAGGGTTTTTATTTGTTTATTCTTTTATTGATGTCAGCAATTAGATGCAGTGCTCCTCAACCCAGAGGGCCAGAAACAAGTTAGCATCTTCCCTCTTTCCCCTACATGTAGAGGCAACCCATTCCGTTTTTTATGAGCTACAATAGAAACACAGCAGAGGGAGTAGTTCTCCCAGTGGAATATGGTTATGTTGTGAAGGAGAAGACTCAAAAGAAGAAACCCCATTAAGCTCAGCCTTGCATCTCATAATCATATTCTCTACACAGCAGTGAGGACTGCACCATTGGCTAGCTCTATACCATCCAGGTGTGGATAACTGTGCTACCATGTTCACATGGACTAAATTCCCCTAAAGGTGTCCAAGTTGTTAATGCATGCATGACTGTATCTGAAGGCCTGTCATGGAAATAGAGGGCAGAGTGGTCCAACTGCTACCCACAAAGCAACGGATATTGTTGTCTCATTATAGTATCAGAGTAATTATTTCTTTCCAACCCCTGAAAATATTACCTAAAAAGAGTAAGTAAAAGTTTTAAAGCAAATTGTCAGTTTTTTTTTGTGAAATATATCTAGGTATGTATTTAGAGGCTGGAAAAATCTATGCTGTGTCTCTACTCAAGAGGCTTTGATTCTGTGAAGGACATCATGGATCAATACATATTTTTCTTTTGAGTAGAATGGAGAGTAATTGTGGTAAGCATAATTAACCCTTGAACATATATATCATGCAATTATATAAGAGGAGCATTCTAAATAATAGAAAATGCCTTCTATTTTAAGTTATATAGATATATGATTGAAATGATAAGATCTTCAAAGTTCTGACATTTCCCCCCCTAGAACAGATGTTACCAGACAAGAAAAAGAGGACATAGGATGAGTGCATCCTAGAGATTGATGTATTAATGAAATAGTGTCTGTAATTGATAACCTTGTATTAGATGCAGTCTACTATGTAGAATGATTCAACATACAAATATTGAGCTTTATAACAGTCAAAAGTGTTACATAGTCATGGCATCTATACTTTCTATTATTAATTTCTTCTTCTACTGGGTGACTAAAGTCCTTTGATACTCTTTGGTGGTATTGGCCAGTGGCATCAAGTCACAATGCCCAATCAAGCACAGGATCATGCTGACAGAGAATGGCATTGGATAGTGTTCTGTGTTCCTCTTTTGGCAAGCTGGTGTGATGGCTAAACTGAACTGTCAATTTGATGAGTTTCAAAATCACCATGGAAACTCAACTTTGGGTGTGTCTATGGGGGTATTTCCCGAAATGTTTCACTGAAAAGGGAAGATCCATCAGGAATTTAGACAATACCATCTCATGGGCTAGCATTGAGGGCTGAATGAAAAGGAAGCTGTGTCCTGAGCCACAGTCTCTCTCTGTGTGCTGGAAGCTTGGGGATCAATATATTTGGCAGCGCAACATTATCCAGGACTCAAGTTCTTAAGTTCTTCTGCCCTTGTGCTATCTATCTCTCCCCCTCTCCCCCCATTCCCTCACACTCCCTCTGTCTCTCCATCTCTTTCTATGTAGCCAAGGCTGGCCTCAAGTTGTTAGTCTTCCTGCCTCAGTTGTCCAAGTGCTGAGATCATGAATGTGTGCCAACCTACTTGGTTCCTTAGCTGTCCCTGGCATGTCACCTCATCCTTAGGCCAATGCCCTTGTTTGTGCATGACAGCTCTGTGTGCTTTCACAGGGCCCAATGCTGAGCACAAGTAATTCATGAGCAATCACAGTGCAACCAAATTTGCCTCACATCTCTACCCATTGCTTCTTATTCAGTATTTGTAGTTCTTAGCAGTTCCTATGTGAACTTCCAGTGGGTGTACCACCACCTACCTACTCATAGTTAATATAAACTTATAATCACATCCAGCTATGTACATGATCTTGATCTGTTAGTAAGGATGCTGAGTAGAGTGGGGGCAAAAAGAAAATAAATTGGATTTAATGTAAGCCTTCTCTCCCTTCCTCCCATCAAATGGCATCTGTGGTCTGGGACTCTCCAACAAAGTGGCAAGACCATGAGAAGAGTTGCTGACCACAGGCATTGCTCAGAACTGTTAATACACAGAGATGGAGGGTGGGGAGTCAGACTTTCAGGCAGTGCTATTCTGGCTCAGAGGTTTTCTCATGGTCATGGATTCTTTGCCCACTCCTGTGGAGACAGCTCCTATGCCCTGTCCGGAGACACAGCCAACTTTCTGCCCTGAGACACAGATTACAGAAGGATTGGAGATGGGTAGGGGAGAGGAAGGATATCACTTTTATTTATGTAATTGATCATTTCTATTGCTTTATTTCTTAGTCACCCCATCCCCAGCTTTTTAGAAATAGAATTGCTTTAATCTGTGACTGGTCTGGAATGTGCTATATTGACCAGGCTGGCCTATAACTTTTGGCAATCTTCCTGCCTCCTGAGTTCTGAGACTACAAACATGCTTTGCCATGGCCAGTTCTTGGTATTTTAAGAAACTGACTCACTCACTTGGAGACTTTCATAGGCTTAGAGGAAATACTTTGTTAATGGTGCTATTTACCTGCGTTTTTCTTAAGAGGGTTTGATGCATATCTGTTTGGGGTGGAAAGTCATGACAGCACTTTCCTTCAACCCCCAAGATTGCAGTTCATTTCTAATGTGTTGCTATTTGGTTCTCTCTGCATTTGGAGTTGGTCCTAGGATGACCCCCCAGATAGCTAATCTTCACATATCTCATGATACCTTAGTACTTGAGAATCAAATATCACACTCCACCAACTCAGCATGCAGACTTGTCCAAACCTTGTCCCTCATTACCCTGGAGCTGTTGGCTCTCGTCCTCTTGACATCCTCTGGAAACAGGTGTAAAGTCAGTATCACAGCATTGCTGGGGGCAGGCCTGAGGGAAGCAGCTGGTGTTCTTCTCTACTTCTTCTGGAGGGCAGAGGCCCCACAGCATAGGATCAAGTCTTAAAACACACTGTCAGCCCCTTCTTTTTATACCATGGCCTTCTGGCTAGGAAACCCTATTTCCCCAAGGCCCTTTGGAAATGTGTGAAAGACCTTCAGCTCCATGCGGATTCTGGGTTTTACCTTACATCTCATTTGAAAGAAGTGAGATCTTACTTTAGCACCCAGTTATATGGACAGGAAAACATCAATGGAACAAGAAGATTCTCCATTTCTGAGTCTGGAGACCCCCTTCCCATGACCCTAGAATACTTATCCTCAGAGTAGCACCCTGAAATATCACTAATCAAGGAACTAGGGAATAATGAGACTGCCACAGATAAACCCATGTTTATTATTGACTAGGGGTGAGGTCATCTCTCAGTGCTCATAGTCATAGGAGAAAAAGGTGATATATCACCAAATTCAGAAGACAGGTATCCAGTGATATCTACTAATTGGGCATGCAGTATCTATCAGACAATAATGACTTTGGAAATATCAGACTCAAGAATTCCTGCCAATAAATTCAGTGTACCCTGAGAATCATTAGACTTTTTGAATGACTGACAGAACTGGATAAAGTTTTCAGGGTAGTGCCCAAATGGTTATAATCAGAACAAAGATGGGTTGGTGGTGAAAGGTGTTTGGCAAACAGGACCTTAGGGGCTGTCAGAATGCTCACAGTTTCTACCTGCTAACAGACAGCAGATGAGGATCCCTTCTCTCTGGGCTTTCTCTCCCTGGGGAATTGTCTCTGTGTTCAAGTTTGATCAGGCATGATATACCTCTTTTTCTCATGGTTTCTCTCTGGAATCTCATGTCCTCTTAGACATGCTTACTGGAGCCTTGCTTCCTTTCATCTGTAGAGAGGGCACAGTTGAGTGCAGTCAGCTACCCAGTATGCTCTTGGGCTTTTCTGCCAACCCCCTTTTCTGTCTTGACCTGTGAGGTCTTGCTGTCAGCTTCCCACTGTCAATCAAGTTGAATCATGTCAAATTATGCAGTGCTACAAGAGCCGGGTTGAGACCTAAAATTTCATTTTCACATGCAACTTAAGCCAAGACCCCCTTTCAGCTCTGTAGGAGTGTTGAAAAGAGGCTGGATGCTAAGAGCCAAACAGGTAGCATGGGAGGCCAAAGTGAGATGCCTGTCCATAAGCCCCGTGGTGTCAGGCCACTGTACTTCCCAGATCACTTCTGATGTCCTGTTTCTTGGATGATAGTTTCTAAAATTCCCTCTCTCCCATTCTCAAACAACATATTATTGATAAGTTCTTATTTGTTTGTTCTGTGTTAATCATGATGGACAATATCCCAATCTCTTCTTTCCATGGCTTATTTTAATATCTAGGTTTGGCTCTGTCAAATTATCTATAGAATCACTGAGTTTTCAAATATCACTGCTTGGGTGATAGAGATGTAGTCAGGACAAATACTGGGGCCCTTAAGAACACACCCAGCACAGGGCACGTATGCATCTGTGGCACTAAACTTTCTTATGCAAACACTTTATGTCTATAATTATGTGCTAATCCAGGATGGAAAGACAGCACTAGGAAGGCAGAGCCCTGATGGCACAAGTGTTCACAGCTTCATTCCTGGAACTTATCCTTTATGGGCCTGGTGATGTTGCTTTTTTAAAGTTTAGGGTTGGCTCAGAAGCAGATGGGAGGGAAGGAGGGAGAGTGTGATGACTAGAGGAGCTTTCAGTTCTGATTACACTTGGAAGCTTAAAGCTCTCAGCGAGATGGCCCTTATCTTGATTATGCCCTTGCCAAAGCCGACATTCTTTTCTTTCCAGGAAAGGAGAGCAGCTAATATTCTGTCGTTGTGACATCCCTGAGTAGAGCCACATGGATGGTTACCATGTATTCTCAGTCCTGGTTGGACTGCTTCTCAGATTTATCAGCTTTTCAAACCTGCACTAAACTATGTAGTTCATGAATTCATGCACCTTCCATCCCCGGGGTGACTCTTGTGCTTACACTCTGGTGTGCTTTCCATTTGTTAATTCACTAGGCATGTGTGATCACTTTCTTCCATTTACAGGTGTGAAAACTGAGACAGAGAAAGGTAAGTGACTCACCCAAGATACCAGAGCTGGGGTGATGATGAGGAAACAGAATTTGGATTCTGGTATTCTAGTTTGGAACCTGAAAGTCTAGTCTTTCTGCCAGTCTGCTGCATTCTTGCCTTCCACAGTAGAGGCCAACATTGTCCCTAGATAACAGCCATCCCCCAGATGCTTACTGAATGAGATGCTTTGAACTCATTGAGAAAAGGCAACATCAGGGATTTAGCTCTCACTCCCCCCCCCCCACGCCCCGCTCCTACTGGTTAGTGACTCAGTCACTATGGGAGCAGGGGTAATCTTGTCCTAGTCTCAGGTGACATAGATATGATAACATGTAACAGGAGAACAGGAAGTGGCCTACATTTGTAGCTACCCAGAGGCCCATGGTGAGTCATCTGTAGAATGGTTGTCTTCAAGTGATGTTCACTCTTGGTTTCTTGAGTTCTAGAACAAGTTGTCACGCACAAGTGACTTAAGTGATGGGATTTTGTGTTTCCCACTTATTTCTTTTGTCATTATTTATGTCATTTTGTATCACTACATATCTCAATTTGGGGATTGGAAGTCTAAGATTTGCATGGCCAGGTTCTTGTGGGGACCCAGTTCCTGGCTTGCAACTGCTTACACTCTTGTTCCATCTTAATGTAGACAAGAGCAGATAGAGGAAACAAGCTCTCTCCATCATTGTGTGCCTGCAAACTAATGATAATATCACCCTCCAAAGCCCACATCTTTTGATACTTGGGGTCTGTCTACAAGAAGTGAATTTGGTGTCAAAACCAACATCTAGGCCTTAGACCAGCTGAATACTCTCTTTAGTTATGGTTCTTTATTAAGGACTGTTCATGTGCCTTGTCTCTAAAGTAGTTTCATTGGGAGTCTATGTAGGGAGTAGGTAGACAAGGAAGGCAGGTGGACAGGCAGTTAGTTTACAAGATATTTGAAAAAGAGAGCAAAAATCATGATTTGGCCTTCAAGATTTGCTTCCCTGCATACTCTAAGGGTGCAACTGCCTCACTTCTGAACACTCTCTCATATGTCCCCCCACACTAGAGCTCCTTTTCTCATCTTCTGGGTAGTCTTCCACAGTATGTATCTGCAGTCTTGCCCAAGAACTCCTCTGCTAAATAGGTCATGAATGGAGGAACCTGGCAGATGAGAGTCAGGTCTCATATCTGGGGATGTGCATTAGGTACCAGGATTTGTGTATGGTTCTGAAGGCAGTGTCTGGGTCCAGTGATGGGCTAGTGACTAGCTGATTTAGAAGGCTCTGAGGGATGTTGCATAACACAGCTGGAGTTCAGGTGACGTCAAGGATAGCTATGTTAGAGCCAGAGGATCACATGCAATCGTGGGCAAGAGAATGTGAAACCAGATCCCAGTAAGGAGACCCCAGATCCTGACTCTTTCTACGCCAGGTGTTGCCAGCATACATCATTACTCACAGATTTGTTCATAGAGCATTTGATCAGATGCCTTTTTACTCTGTGGGATTGGTCCAAATTCTTTGAGAATGATAGGCCTATACATTTCTCTAGTGCACACATTTGTGTTGTCTATATCTGACATCTCCACCAGAAATGTCTCTGCAATGAATGAATCACAATAATCATGTCTTTGATGGGTTAATCTATGTCTAAGAGAAAAACATATATCACAGTCTGAATGTCCAGGGATTTTATTTGTGGAGAGGTTCTCTATAGGGATAATCAAGGAAAAATGGTCGTCTTTAGTCCTATATATTGGTGCTATTACAGAAAGGCAAATTTGGATATAGGAAGATCTACATGTAGGGCAAAGACAATGAGAAGAGACACAGGGAAGGGAAGCCAAGAGAGACCTTTTCCTCACAGTCCTCAGAAAGACATACTGTGAATTTGGCCTTCCAGTCTCTAGACCAGTGAGATAATGATTTGTGCTATTTTGGACCCCTGGCTGACGATGTCATCTGATGGAAACCCTCACAAGGAAATATACTGCCTATTGCTACAGAATGCTTATTCTGTATGACACTGTGTTCTAATTGCTTTAAAAATTTTAATTTTGTTAGTCTGAGAGAATCTCTATGATTGATAAAATAATGTTATTTATCCACAGAGGTTAATAAAATTGCCAGAGAAGGTTCAGATAGTAAGTGACAGAAAGAATTCAAAAGCAGTCATATTGCTGAGAATATACACTCAACCATAATATGTTAACAATACCTTTAACAAAAACATTTCAAACTAGTGGGCTAGGGTCTTAGTCACTCCACATACATTCTAGTAGATCTTGGGGAAATATATATATTTCTGAAAGGTACCTAAGCCTAAGTTCCTCATCGAATCCCACATGTTCTTATGGGCATGATCTTGTCCCTCATCCAAAGTTGGAGTCAATTTCTCTGTCTTTATGAGACTTGGTATGAACTATGACTTCTTTGATTAATGGGACAAGTGAAATGATTCTATGATTGGTCCATGCATGGTCCTGCATGGGCTTAGAAGCTATTGCTTACTGTCTCTTGCAGCCAGTTGCTATATAAAATTCAATTATTAAGGCTACAATGATATGAGAAGGCCCCAAACATGGAAAGACCCTAGAGAGATGCTACATACATGGAGGGAGGGAGACAAGGAAAAGACAGAGAGGTGCCAGATAGGAGGGGAAGACCCATTTTAGAAAGGAAGGTATCCATGATCTCCAGCTGGTCCAGCTGATGCCAATGGGTACCCACAGTGAAGAACTCAGACTGACCCTCATACCCCTGGACCACAAGTTCAGGTAAAAATGGTTGTTTTAAAACATCAGATGGGATCATTTGTTACAGAGCGTAGATAACCTCAACCCTAACCCTAACATAATAGCTACAAACTGAGAGCACAAACATGCACACTCCTATGCATACACACATACACACTTAGTCACTCATATGTTCCTCTTCTCACTCAAGCATTTTCAGATTTTCCCAGAAGACTTAGAAACTACTCTACTTAGCAACAAGAGATAGAGCCATTCTTTAGATGGGGTCATGAGGTAACTGTAACTTCTGAGGGTCTCGGCGTCCCTATCCGTTCCACAGTCCTTGTATACACTCCCTGACAGTCTTACCAAGGCATTTGGACTTCAGATATTGCCTCCTTGTTTTCAACAAAGCCTTCCAAACATTCCCCAACTGTTTAGTGTCATTCCTTGGGTCATGCAGCAGCAAGTGATAAAGCCATGCCCAAGCGTGAAGGTTCCTCACACTTCTGCCCCTAGACTGCTTTCCTCTGCACAGAGTCCCTACAGTCAAGGGTGGGGGAAGTACAGCCTGGCCATCCAACCTTCCAAGGCTTTCTTGTTTGCTTGTTCATGACCACAGGAGGGGTGCTTCTCCAAAATTGAAACTTCATACTGTGCCATTCCTTCATCTCATTTCCAGGCCCCCTGCTGCGTGACCGTGTGACACACAGTCATTCTGTGAGAATTGAGAAGGATATTGGCAGTTTGGGAGCTGTTGTTCCTGCTTATGTATGCAAAGAACATAATTGCTAAGTGCATCATCTGCTGTAATTTACACACCCACATATAGCACTGAGCAGGGCATTCTCCTCTTCCACGGGTACCCAGGGTTGAAGTTGCGTACACACTCCAGCCTGGAGAGAAGCTGGCTATTTTCCAAGGCCTGAAGCAGCCCAGTGGAAGACTTGAATGGTGTGATTTCTAAGACCTCCAAATGAAACTGGCAGAATTCCTTGTGAGGTTATTTTAGAATGTTCACAGGGAAGATGCAAGGGCCGTCTGCAGCATCGCGCCTCTTTTGGCATCCTTGCCTCATGTGTTTTAGGACTCTTGTCAGAGTTAGTTGTAATGCCATGTCTAGGACTTATCTGTACAAGAGATGGTTTCAAATAATGAAGTTTCTTGTGTCTTCAACACCCATACCATGGAGTAGAGAAGCTGACTGTCCTTTGAGACAATCAGGGACAGGAACTCGGAACTTGGGGAGACCAATTCTGATGTATCCTGTTGAGAAGATTGTCTTCACTCTTGGGTTTGCACCCTTTTCTAAGGTGTGGAGAAAGTTTCTGTGTGGATTGTGAGATGGGAAGAGTCCCTGTAGCCTTATCTGTGCTCACAGCACTACACAGTTAGCCATGATGTCACCCAAAAGTGAAGATCTTTCCAGAAGTTTGAGGTATAACCAGCACTGAATCCCAAGTTATACATGCTAGAATAAGATGTGGGTTCCACTGTCCACTGGGGCTATAGTTTAAGTGGATGGCTATATTAGAATAATGAGCCAATGAATTCAAAAGAACCAAGAAGATATTTTGGAAGACAGGCCAAGGAGACAGCCAGAAAACTCCAACTAGGGATATAGGCAAATGGTTAAATTCTCACATCATGCCTCTGAAGTTTGAATCTCTGCTCAACCACTTTACAGCAGTGTGACCCAGGGCAGCCTATCTAGCCACTCAGACTCAATTCTTTCATTTTTGAGATGGGTATAAGACCTTTGTCAGTGATTACTGTTGAAGTTTAAAAAAGACTTCAAGCATGTGGAGAGCTAGGAACAATGTGGGACACTTGGTGAGAACTCAGTGTGTGTTAGAGCCAGCATTTCTTGCTCCTGAGTGTTCCTTCTAGCCTCAGAGATTTCCTTTGTAGGTTCTTCTATCGACAAGCCTCAGCTGCAGTTCCCAGGCTTCCAAGTCATTCCTAGCTTCAAAGTTATGAAGTTAATCTGGCCTTTGGACTACAGTACTGTGCTACATATCATTTTCTAGCTGTCTTTCTGTGGGGTGGAAGGCTAGCCTATCCATGCTTCAATTTCTACATGGGAAAAGGGAACAAAGGTGTCTACCACAAAGTGACGCGTCGATTGTGCCTCATGAAAGATAGGTTGAAATACTAACTCCAGCCAGAGTCCATGTTACTTGATTTGGATATAGAGCCTCTGGTGATACAATCCAGTTAAGACAGGATCACTGGAGTGGGCCCTGCTCCATTTAGACTGGTGTTTTTAAGGGAGGAGGGAGATTTGGACACAAATTTGTACTTAGCAAACTATGTGAAGACAGACCTAAAAGGATGAAGGTTGTGTGAAGATGCCAGAGGCCTCATAAATGCAAGAAAAGAACATTCTCTGAAGCCATGAGAAGCCACACTGGCTCTGACAACATTTTGAGTTGTGACTTTCACCTTTTAAAACTCTAAGAATATATATTTATATATTTGTTGTTGCTAAGCTTCTTGGACTGGGGTACCTTCCTATGTCACTCCAGGGAACTGAGAAGGAAGTGATGTACACAATACACTATAGCAGTGTGTTAATTACTGCAGGCATTTCAAAGTATTTATCCTGAAGGCTTTGGAGCAAGTGATACAGGGCCACCATCTGCTGTGGAGGAGATGGCTTAATGGACCACCAGAGCAAAAGAGATAGCTAAATTCAGATGCCAGCTCTCTTCTATGGCATTCAACCACTAGAGGGCATTTGTAGGACATTAGCTCAATAGGAGCTGACATCTTGTGGTCAAGTGAAGGCCGCACAATTCTGGATGTCAAGATGGTGGGAAACAAAGGACTCAGAGAATGAATTTATTCACTGGTTTCTTTTACCCAGCAGCAACTCACATTGGTGGAGTTAGTGGCATTGAGTTTGTAGAGTGTAGACATCTCAGCCTGGATCCTGCTTTACTTGGGGGTAGGTAGTAACTGTTCCTCCATTGTGTAGGAACAGGCAGGATAAAAATCTCAAGAAGTACAAGAATAATTTTAAAGAGGCTGCAGGGAGCAATGTGTGACAGTTTTAAGTGTGGCTCTATGCCTAATGAACTTGACCAAACAAGGCATGAAAATGGGAAAGCTGGGCATCAATAATTTATTCTTCAGAAAGGTAAAAAGTTGAACTCTTACACCAAGTCTCATTGAACAGGGGTCTCCATGATTCCCAATCTGGGAAGGAATTGGAGTTTGAACTGGAAGAGGCAAAACCCACAGAGGCGAGACTAGGATTAGACATTTAATTCTGTCTCTCTCGGTGATTGACATTCTAGCCGACCCTGGCTGATTCACTTAACCTGTCTGGGTGATTGCTTCCCAGTGCATAAAATAAGGACAATACCAGTCATCAGATCAATTTTCTCGAGTTCATTCCAGGCCCCTAATGAAAGGTACATTATAAACACAAGTTGTAATTATACCTGAATGTGCTTTTTACTCAGAGGGAACCAGAAGCCTTTGCTGGCTTTGAAACTTCAATTATGAAAGTTAGAATCTTCTGCATTTGTCAGAGATAGATAAAAAATTATTCGTAATATGAATCATATAAGAGCAGGTTAATGATGCTTGGGATCCAAAAGTGGGACATTACTGATGTGAGCAAATTGCCTGGAACCTGGAGACTTAGAGTCTGGTCTTCATTTTTTCACTAATTAACCCCGAGGCCCTGGGCAAGTCATTTCACCTCTTTGTGCCTTAGTTGGGTAAGAAATGTGTTTACCAAACTTCAGTCATTCTTTTCATGATTTTTTGCTGTATCTAAGAATCATCTATTCTATCCTTACTCACAATATTTTAAAATTCATTTACATTGGCAAGCCTTTGAAATGTAAATGACTGCTGCATCCCAATTTAAACAATAGTATCCATGACATTACAGTTTTACTGTGCTAGTTTCACACACACATGCACATGTGTACACACATGTAACTCACTAAAGGACAAATATGCTTTTCTTGTGTATAGTCTAAAGGTAGACTTGATTTGTTTGGTTGATTCTTTTTTAAGACAGGTTTTCTCTGTGTAGCCCTGGCTGCCCTGAAATTCACTTTGCACACAAGCCTGGCCTGTCTCTGCCTCTGGAGTGCTGGGATTAAAGGTATGTACCACCACGGCCCGGCTGGTTGATTCTTATATAGTTATGAAACCATGAAGGGAATTTAAAAGAAGTAATGGAGAAAACAGAGATAAGCTGATGATTTTGATGAAATCTGGGTTTGTACCCTAGCAGAAAAAAAAAAAAAAAAACTGTACTTTTTTTTTTTTTTTTTTTTTTTTTTTTTTTTTTTTTTTTTAGATTGGTAGTGCTTTCCTTACCAGCGAGGTAACTGCATCAGTGCCAGCTACAGCTAACTAAGAAAAGACCATCAGAAATGTCACCAAGGATTCCAGCCCCCACAGAGTGCAGAGGTGAGCTGCTTTGGCCCCTGCCTTGGGCCCAACTTCTGCCTGTCCACTCTGGGAAATCCCACCCTGGGGTCTGCAGGCAAACTGGATGAGTCCCTGAGGACCCAGGGACCCTGACTCTGCTGAGATTGCAGGGCTATTTCGGCCCCCACAGAGTGCAGAGGTGAGCTGCTCCAGCCCCTGCCTTGGGCCCAACTTCTGCCTGTCCACTCTGAGAACTCTTGCCCAGGGGTCTTCAGACAGGTTGATTTGGGCCCTGAGGACCAAGCAACCCAGAGTCTGCTGACGTTGCTGTACCAGTCCTGCTCTTGCCCATCTGGAGAGTGAGTGCCTCAGACCTGCCTGCAGCCACCTTGAGACCCATCAGAGTATTGGAGCCAATTGCACCCACCTGAAGAGAACCCTGGACCTATACACACCAGGAAAGGAAATGACATCACCTGCATCCACTGGAAGAAGAGATGGGAAGATGACAACATAAGAACATATCCAACAACAGGAAAACCAATATGACACCACCAGAGTCTAGGGGCTCTACACCAGCAAGAAATGAACATCCCAACACAGAAGAAGCAGAAGGGAGCAACCTTAAAAACAACTTCATGCAGAGGATAGAGACCCTAAGAGAGGAAATCAGAAAATCCTTAAGAGAAATGGAAGAAAAGATGAACCAAAAGATGCAAGAAATCAAGGAAGCCAAGAAAATATAATTAAACAGCTGAAGAAAACAGTTCAGGACCTGCAAACTGAAATAGAGACAATAAAGAAAGCACAAATTGAGGAAATGCTGGAAGTGGAAAAGCTGAGTAAACAACCAGGAACCACAGATGCAAGCATAACCAACAGAATACAAGAGATGGAAGACAGAATCTCAGAGGCTGAAGATAAACTAGAGGAAATAAATTCATCAAACAAAGAAAATCTTAAGTCCAACAAATCCTTAACACAAAATATCCAGGAAATATGGGACACCGTGAAAAAAACCAAACCTAAGAATAATAGGTATAGAAGAAGGTGAAGAAACCCAACTCAAAGCCGCAGAAAACATATTCAACAAAATCATAGAAGAAAACTTTCGAAACCTAAAGAAAGACATACCAATGAAAGTACAAGAAGCCTACAGAATGCCAAATAGAGTGGACCACAAAAGAAAGGCCCTTCGTCACATAATAATTAAAACACCAAACTTTTTTAGAAAATAAAGAAAGAATATTAAGAGCAGCAAAGGAAAAAGGCCAAGTAACATATAAAGGCAAATCTATCAGAATAACACCGGACTTCTCCATGGAAACTCTGAAAGCTGACCTGGATAGATATTCTACCAACTCTGAGAGAACATGGATGCCAGCCCAAACTACTATAACCAGCAAAACTTTCAATCACCATAAATGGAGGAAACAAGATATTCCAAGACAAAACCACATTTAAGCAATATGTAACCACCAATCCAGCCCTACAGAAAGTACTGGAAGGAAAACTCCAACCTAAGGAAATTAACTACACTCATAAAAACAGACAATAGACAATAGATAATCCCACTTTACCAAAAGCCAAAAGAAAAAGCAGGGTAAATTCAGACACAATACCTCTACCAACAACAAATCAAAAAAGAAACAAGAATAAGCACTCAATGGTCCTTAATTTCCCTCAATATTAGTGGTCTTAACTTGCCTATAAAAAGACACAGGCTAACAGAGTGGATACAAAGACAGAATCCATCCTTCTGCTGCATACAAGAAACATATCTGGAATTCAAAGACAGACATTACCTCAGAGTAAAGGGTTGTGATAAGATATTCCAATCAAATGGACCCCAGAAACAAGCTCCGTTAGCTATCCTAGGATCCAACAATTTAGACTTCAAACTAAAATCAATCAAAAGAGATGAAGAAGGGCATTTCATATTTATCACAGGAAAAATCCATCAGGAAGAAGTCTCAATTCTAAACATCTATTCCCCAAATACAAAGGCACCAACATTCATAAAAGAAACATTATTAAAACTCAAATCACTAATAAAACCTCACACAGTTATAGTGGAAGACTTCAACATCCCACTCTCACCACTGTACAAGACCAACAGACAGAAACTTAACAAAGAAACAAAGGAACTAACAGAAGTTATGACCCAACTGGGATTAACAGACATCTATAGAACTTTCCATCCAAACACAAAAGAATATACTTTCTTTTCAGCATCACATGGAACCTTCTCAAAAATCGACCACATACTCGGCAACATAGCAAACCTCAACAGGTACAAAAAAATTGGAATAATCCCCTGTGTCTTATCAGACCACCATGCTTTAAAGTTAGAATTCAAAAACAACACAAATTGCAGAAAACCTACCAACTCATGGAAATTGAACAACACACAATTGCACCATTCCTGGGTCAAGGAAGAAATAAAGAAAGAAATTAAAGACTTCCTAGAATTCAATGAAAATGAAGACACAACATACCCAAACTTATGGGACACTTTGAAAGCAGTACTAAGAGGAAAGTTCATAGCTCTAAGTGCTCACATGAAGAAACTAGAGAATACTCACACCAGAGAGTTGACATCACAGCTGAAAGCTCTAGAACAAATGGAAGCAAACCCCAGAGGAGTAGATGCCAGGAAATAATCAAACTGAGGGCAGAAATCAATAAAGTCGAAACAAAGAAAACAATTCAAAGAATCAATGTAACAAAGAGTTGGTTCTTCAGAAAATCAACAAGATAGACAAACCTTTATCCAAACTAACCAAAAGGCAGAGAGAGAACATGCAAATTAACAAAATCAGAAATGAAAAGGGGGACATAACAATGGACACTGAGGAAATCCAGAGAATCTTCAGGTCATACTTTGAAAACCTGTACTCCACAAAATTTGAAAATTTAAAGGAAATGGACAATTTTCTGGACAGATATCACTTACCAAAATTGAATCAAGAACAGATAAGCAACTTAAACAGACCTATAACCTCTAAGGAAATAGAAGCAGTCATCAAAAGTCTCCCAACCAAAAAAAGCCCAGGGCAGATGGCTTCAGTGCAGAATTCTACCAGAAATTCAAAGAAGAGCTAATACCAATACTCCTCAAATTGTTCCACACAATAGAAGCAGAAGGTTCATTGCCAAACTCTTTTTATGAGGCTACAATTACCTTGGTACCCAAGCCACACAAAGACACAACTAAGAAAGAGAACTACAGACCAATATCCCTCATGAACATAGATGCAAAAATACTCAATAAAATACTGGCAAACCAATCCAAGAACATATCAGAAAAATCATCCACCATGATCAAGTAGGCTTCATCCCTGGGATGCAGGGTTGGTTCAACATTCAAAAATCTATCAATGTAATCCACCATATAAACCAACTGAAGAAGAAAAACCACATGATCATCTCACTAGATGCTGAAAAAGCCTTTGACAAAATCCAACATCCCTTCATGATAAAGGTCCTGGAGAGATCAGGAATAACAGGAACATACCTGAACATAATAAAAACAATATACAGTAAGCCAACAGCCAACATCAAACTAAATGGAGAGAAACTCAAAGCTATTCCTCTAAAATCAGGAACAAGACAAGGCTGTCCACTCTCTCCATATCTCTTCAATATTGTCCTTGAAGTTCTAGCTAGAGCAATAAGACAACAAAAGGAGATCAAGGGGATACAAATTGGAAAGGAAGAAGTCAAGCTTTCACTGTTTGCAGATGATATGATAGTCTACATAAGTGAACCAAAAAACTCTACCAGGGAACTCCTACAGCTGATAAACACCTTCAGCAAAGTGGCAGGATACAAGATTAACTCAAAAAAATCAGTAGCCCTACTATATATGGATGATAAATGTGCTGAGAAAGAAATCAGAGAAACATCACCCTTTACAATTGCCACAAACAACATAAAATACCTTGGGGTAATGCTAACCAAAAAAGTGAAAGACCTGTATCATAAGAATTTTGAGTCTTTAAAGAAAGAAATTAAAGAAGATACCAGAAAATGGAAGGATCTCCCATGTTCTTGGATAGGTAGGATCAACATAGTAAAAATGGCAATCTTGCCAAAAGCAATCTACAGATTCAATGCAATCCCCATCAAAATCCCAGCACAATTCTTCACAGAACTTGAAAAAACAATTCTCAACTTTATATGGAAAAACAAAAGACCCAGGATAGCCAAAACAACCCTGTACAATAAAAGAACTTCTGGAGGCATCACCATCCTGATTTCAAGCTCTATTATAGAGCTATAGTCCTGAAAACAGCTTGGTATTGGCACAAAAATAGACAGGTAGACCAATGGAATTGAGTTGAAAACCCTGATATTAACCCGCACACCTATGAACACCTGATTTTTGACAAAGAAGCCAAAGCTATACAATGGAATAAAGAAAGCATCTTCAACAAATGGTGCTGGCATAACTGGATGCTGGCATGTAGAAGACTGCAGATAGATCCATGTCTATCACCATGCACAAAACTTAAGTCCAAATGGATCAAAGACCTCAACATAAATCCAGCCACACTGAACCTATTAGAAGAGAAAGTAGGAAATACCCTTGAACAAATTGGTACAGGAGACCACTTCCTGAACATAACACCAGTAGCACAGACACTGAGATCCACAATTAATAAATGGGACCTCCTGAAACTGAGAAGCTTCTGTAAGGCAAAGGACACAGTCAACAAGACAAAATGACAGCCCATGGATTGGGAAAAGATATTCACCAACCCCACATCTGACAGAGGGCTGATCTCCACAAAGAACTCAAGAAGCTAGTCTCCAAAACACCAAACAATCCAATTAAAAAGTGGGGTACAGAACTAAATAGACAATTCTCAATAGAGGAATCTAAAATGGCTGAAAGACACATAAGAAAGTGTTCAACATCCTTAGCCATCAGGGAAATGCAAATCAAAACAACTCTGAGATACCATCTTACTCCTGTCAGAATGGCTAAAATCAAAAACACCAATGACAGTTTATGCTGGAGAGGTGTGGAGAAAGGGGAACACTCCTCCACTGCTGGTGGGAGTGCCAACTTGTACAGCCACTTTGGAAATCTGTATGGCGATTCCTCAGGAAAATGGGAATCAGTCTACCACAAGATCCAGCAATTCCACTCTTAGGCATATACCCAAAAGAAGCACATTCCTACAACAAGGACATCTGTTCAACTATGTTCATAGCAGCACTATTTGTAATAGCCAGAACCTGGAAGCAACCTAGATGCCCCTCAACTGAAGAATGGATAGAAAAATGTGGTACATTTACACAATGGAGTACTACTCAGCAGAAAAAAAAAGGCAATGGAATCTTGAAATTCACAGGCAAATGGATGGAACTAGAAGAAACCATTCTGTGCGAGGTAACCCAGTTACAAAAAGACAGGCATTGTATGTACTCACTCATATGTGAATTTTAGACATAGAGTAGATAATGCCAGCCTGCAACCCAGGCTGCCTGAGGCTGGTAAACAAAGAGGACCCTAAGAAAGACATACATGGTCCCCTGGAGAAAGGGAAAGGGTCAAGATCTCCTGAGAAAATTGGGAGCATTGGGGGATGGGGGAGGGAACTAAGAGAATGAGAATGTGAGAAGTGGAGGGGTGAGGAAGACATGATGGGACAGGGAGGTTGAGTTAGGGGAAGAACAAAAGAGAGCAAGATGAGAGATAATATAATAGAGGGAGACATTATAGTTTAAAGAGAAATCAGGCACTAGGGAAATGTCTGGAGAGCTACAAAGATGACACCAACTAACAATCTAAGCAACAGAGGAGAGGCTACCTTAAATGCCCTCTCCTGATAATGAGATTGATGACTAATTCATATGCCATTGTATAGCCTTCATCCAGCAGCTGGTGGAAGTAGAAGCAGACACCCACAGCTAAACCTTGAACTGAACTGAAATCCAGATGCAGAGAGGAGGACTGATGAGCAAAGGGGTCCATACCAGGCAGGTGAAACCCACATAAAACAGCTGACCTGAACAAGGAAAAACTCTTGGTCCCCAGACTGATAGCTGGGAAAGCAGGATAGGACTGATCCAGATCCCCTGAATGTGGGTGTCAGTGAAGAGACCTTGTCTGTGGGAGTAGTGGATCAGTACTTATCACTACCATAGGAATGGACTTTAGGAGCCCATCCCACATGGAGGGATACTCCCTGAGCCTAGACACAAGGGGGTTGGCCTAGGCCCTATCCCAAAGAATATGACAGACTTTGAAGACCCCCTATGGAAGGCCTCACCCTTCCTTGGGGGGCAGAAAGGGTATGGGATGGGTAGGACATTAGTTGGGGGGGCAGGGGAGGAGGGGAGGGAGAGGGACCTGGGATTGACATGTCCAGAAAAAGAAAAGACAAGAACACTACTGTTGGTCCACGCAACCATTCAGAATGTAGAGGTTCCCTGACTGGGTGGAATTGTAGCAAGTACTGATACAAAGGGGCAAAGGGGAAGCCAGAGAATGTCTACAAGAGAAATTAGCAGCAACACTGATAGGGTCAGCGAGGGCCAAAGCATCACAGAAGTCAGATGTAGACAAGAATAGTCTGAAGGGCAAGAGCTCTCTGCAGGTGCAGAAGCAAGAGCCAGTGATGAAGAGAAGATGAACCAGTTGTGTGCAGAGGAAGACTGAGGCAGCTCTAGGCTAAGAGTGGGGCCCTTCAGATTACAGACCTACTGTGCAGAAGGAAGGCCCATTTACACTGCTCCACTTGGACCTCAAGCTGAGCTCCTCAGTTTTTCTGTGATGCGCATGATGGATGGTTTTCCCAGTCAACTGGACCCTGTCACTTCCCTCATCTCCTCCAAATGCCAAGAAATACTGATGTGCAAGATTCTCTTCTGGGGACAACACTTACCATGACCATGAGCAACAGAAGACAGCATTAGCTTCTGCAAGGTTGAGCACAATCTGGAGGAGGCTCAGGTTGGATATGCAGAATTTCTGCTGCACATAATCAATTCATTTACTACCCACCTAGCCTCCATCCCACATACCTTGAGTGAAGGGAGGCACAATGGGGTGTGTGATGATCCATTCTGGTTTGGCGGGGAAAGAAGCAAAACAATTTTCTGGATGCTTTGGGGGGATATGGCTATCCTCAGGTCATTTTGTTCTGTGATACCAGTGGCCTCATGAGGATACGCACAAGATGCAACACAGGATCTTGTCCTATTGAGAATGTGATCAGGGACAAAGCCCACTGCATTGTGAACTCCACGCCAAGTGAACAGAAGACACAGAGCTGAAGACAAGAACTTTCATGAAGTGCCTCACATGGTCAGGCTGTGCTTGTTTGCTTGTTGGCACACTCCACCATTGCACTCTCCAGTGAGATGGACCCAAGCTTAGAGTACATAGGAGTGACCTCAGATATACTTATGTACTTGGAAAAATCAATTATATGTATATAACAGTCATTTTGTCGATCCATTCCCTGCATTGCGTCCTACAACCTGTAAGCCTACCTTTTTCAGTGCATCACATTTCAGAGCTGGGTAGGTCCAGGCAGATGAATTTGCTTTGAATGATGAGGAAAGAGAATGATCGGGCACAGAAAAATCTCTTCTTGTGGATTCTGTGCCATGAAAAATGGTAGAGTGAGGTGTCTTTATGAACATACCCAAATTAGAGGGCTGACCCTGCCATGTGTAGTCCTCACAGGAGAAAGGAAAATAGAACACAACATGCAGCTCTTGGGACCCCACCCTACCCCCTTATCCTCGGCCCAGTGCTTTTGGAATGAAGCACAGTTCTTATTTAGTTTTTGAAAAGTTGATGTTGGATTTCAGAGTGAGACCAGAGCGCTGGACAGAATTTAGAATTTTAGTAAATACTAATTTTTGTTATGGTAAATGCCTTTCTCAGTATTAATGAGCTGCTGACCAGTCAGTTGTCTGCTGATTGACTTGACTCTGCCAGCTTCATGCTCTAGTTAGGTGCTAACAAGTACAGATGGTTTCTGACTTGTGATTTGACTTAAGACTTCTCAATTATATGATTGTGCAAAAAATGTAACTTTATGATCTGTATTCTATACTAAGTGTACTTTCACTTTTGACTCTTTCTTCTCCCAGCTTATGATGCTGGGCAGTGGTAAACTGCAGTTGTTGTCAGCCAAACCATTGCAAGGGGGAAGCGACAGATAATCCTACAACATGCTGGGTGCTAAGCTCTGAGGTTCAGTGGGTTAAGGGTATTAGATGCATTTCTAACTTAGGATATTTTCAACTGATTATGGGCTTATTAGAATAGAACCCATCATAGCCAAGGAGCTTACTTAAAGCCATCCATAAGTTAATATGAATAATATTCAATAACTTAATTATTGACTAAGAGCACATATGTTATCAATTTATATAAAGCAAAATCATGGGAAATTGACATTTTATTGCTATAGGTTACATATAGAATTCAAGTTAAAATGTACTGAACCATTTTGGTTCTGTCAACTGTTTATACCTTTGAGTCATAGGCTGACTCACTGTTGAGGGGACTTTTCTCAGTTTCTTCTTCAGAGAGCTTGCTCTTGGCAGGTAGAAATGCTGCTAAATTCTGAATGCTGTTGTATGTAAGTGTAGCATCCTGCAACTGTCCTGAATTCACTGACTGAATAGTTCTAACCATTTTTGTTGTTTGAGTTTTAACCTATCTGCTCACATGATCTTCAAACAGTGTCAGTTTGGCTCCTCCCTTTCATAGGTAGGTGCTTAATTTCTTTTTCTTGCCTTGCTCTGGTTGGGAACACCATGTTTAACAGAAGTGGTAAAAGTGGACAGTCTTGACAAAATTTAGAGAAATCAGAAGATGCCAAGAACACCCATTAGGAACAATAGTTTCTCTAGTAAAAGATGGTGGCAATGTTGGATACACATAGGCACTGAAATGAAGTGGGGGTTTATTTCTCACCGTACACAAAATTAACTTAAAATGGATGACACAAGACCTAAATTATGAAATTATTAGATAAAAATGTAGGAAACATGTTTCCTGATATTGGAATAGCCAAGAATGTTTTAAGATCTAACCCCCGAAATACGCAGAGCCAGAATAAAAGTTTATTAATGAGATTTTATCAATGTAATAAATTTCTACACGGTGAAGAAAATAATCAAAAAGTGAAGAGAAAACCTACACAATGGGTGAAAATATTTGGGAACTAAAAATTGGCAAAGGGTTACTATCCAGAATATATAAGAGAACCTAGCAGTTTAATGACAGAAAGGAAGTCTGTTAAGCCATAGCCAGAATTCTTTATAGACAGGTGTTTCTCAGAAGAGGGCATAAGAATGAAGGCCTCAGAAGAGAAGAAAGACTAAACACCAATCACAAGGGAAATTCATATTAAGACAAAACCCAGATGTCACTGCAGTCCAGTTAGAAGGTCTCCCAAAGGTAGTGCTTGTTATCAAGCATGGGGGACAATGGGGGCTTTGCAGCAGTGTTGGTGAGAAGGTAAATTAGTGCAGCCACAATGGAAAATAGTATTGGAATTCCTCAAACAATGAAAATAAAAGAGTCATGTGATTTAGAAAACCCAGCACTGGGAATATTTCTGAAAGAGCTGATGCCAGCATGTAGACATGCTGTATGCACACCCATGCTTACTCTAGAACTTGTAAGAAAAGCTAAGGATTGGAATCAATGTAAGAGTGCAGCTGCAAGTGTGGAAGGATAGACAGTGCATCTGCATCAAGGGGGAACTAGCTGTCTGCAAAAGCAGCGTGAATGATTTATCTATAACATATTACATGAAAAAAACAAGTGCAGAGAGACACATACCATGTGATATGGAGTCAGAAGATGTTTTCACAAAAGTAAAAAGTTATCAGAGCTGGAGAGTTGGCTAACCCATTTAGAGTATTTGCTGCTCTTGTAGAAGACGTAAATTTGGTTCCCAAGACTCAGCTATCTGTAACTCCGCCTCCAGGGAGATCTGAAATCCTCTCTGGCCTCCTCGGGCAACTGGGCTTGTGATCACAAACTCTCTCTCTCTCTCTCTCTCTCTCTCTCTCTCTCTGTCACTCACACACACACACACACACACACATGCAAACTTTTGTACACACACAAATAATTTAAAAAGTGAAGAAAAAAGTAGAAAATATAATAATTGGTAACCGAGATTGGGGAGTATACCATGGGATAGGGAGAAGTTGGGCAGTGGGTATCAAGTTCTAACTAGATGAGAGGAACAGGTTCTAATGTTCTTTTATGCCATACAGTGATTATAGTTTATGTGTTAACATTAAAATAAAATAATCAAAGGGAATTTTGAGTGTTTTCAGTACAGAGTCATGATAAATATTTGAGATAATAGATATTTTATTTAGCAGGGTTTTTATTTTATTTTTATTTTTTTATTTTTAATTACTCATATTGACATATCCATCCCCCATTCCCTCACCCTCCCATCTTCCCATGTTCCCCACCTAATCCACCCCAACATACCCCTGACTCCTCCCCAGGGATAGTGAGATAGTGAGGCCCTCCACCAAGGACCTTCAAAGTCTGTCATATTGTTTGGGAGAGGGCTGGGCCCTCCTTGCTGTATCTGGGCTGCAATAGTATCCCTCCATGGGGAATGGGCTCCCAAATGGACTTTATAACTAGGATCTTCATTCTATCAGTAGATCAGGTCCACTGTTTCGGCAGGTCTCTCCATCCTTGTCTTGGCTCCTTTGCTCAACCCTCCTCCCTCTCCACAACTGAATTCCAGTAGTATGGGTCAGTGCTTAGCTGTGGGTTTCTGTTCCTGCTTCAAACAGCAACTGGATGTAGACTCTCCTTCCTCTCCCTGCCCCTGGGCTCCAATTAAAAGATGGAGTGCAGAACTAAATAGAGAATTCTCAACAGAGGAATCCAAAATGGCTGAAAGACACTTGAGAAAGTGCTCAACAACCTTAGCCATCAGGCAAATGCAACTCAAAACCACTCTGAGATACCATCTTTCTCTTGTCAGAATGGCTAAAATCAATAACACCAATGACAATCTATGATGGAGAGGGTGTGGAGAAAGAGGAACTCTCCTCCATTGCTGATGGGAGTGCACACTTGTACAACCACTTTGGAAAGCAGTATGGTGGTTTCTCAGGAAAATGGGAATCAGTCTACCTCAAGATCCAGCAATCCCTTTCTTAGGCATATACCCAAAGAATGCATACTCATACAATAAGGACATATGTTCAACTATGTTCATAGCAGCATTATTTGTAATAGCCCAAACCTGGAAACAACCTACATGCCCCTCAACTGAATAATGGATAGAGAAAATTGGCATATTTACACAATGGAGTACTACTTAGAGAGAAAAAAAAAACAATGGAATCTTGAAATTCACAGGCAAATGGATGGAACTAGAAGAAACCATCCTCAGTGAGGTAACCCAATCACAAAAAGATAAACATGGCATGTACACACACATTTTTGATTTTTTAGTCACAGAGCAAAGGATCATTAGTCTACAATCCACATTGCCAGAGGAGCTAGGAAACAAGGAGGACCCCAAGAGAAGATTGCATAGTCCCTTGAAACAGGGGATGGGACAAGAATCCTTGACCAAATAGAAGGGTTGTGTTTTATTATAGAATACACACTTATATTGGAACAGATTGTACTCCCCCAATATATAACTATTTGGATAAATTTTGAACACAGCATAAACTTTCCTGTGGATCACAAGGGCATTGCTGAGTTCATTCCACTATTGCATTCTCACTGTAGCTTAACACCATTGACTCCTTCTTGGATTTACCTATGAGCCAAGGCATGATTCAGAATTAAGATTTTCTTTTTGCTAAAAATATAGATTACATATTCTCAAATGTGCAACATTCCATATGGGTTTACACCACATTCTCTTATGTCAAAACAGTAAGACTGTTTGATGGAGACTGTAGATGAAGCCATGTTGAGCAGTGCTTTGCTCCCTTCTGCTGACATGACCCATGTCACAAGCAAATGCCTCCATAATGTCCCCCTATAGAAAGCAAACTTCACAAATGAGTTCAGCTGTCATGTGCAGAGGTTGCCCCGGCCAGCAATTGAGCACAGAAGGGACTCCTTGACAGGTCTAGTTCTAGAAAGAGATATTTTTTGACAGCCAGCTTTTCTTTGAGGACACCTTCAAGTATATCTGTCTCCCTTATATTGAACAACTATCTAGATGCTTTCATCTTGCCTTCCCTTTCTTCTTCAGCATGATCAGATTTGTGTAATGGTCTAATGGGACCCCGACCTCTTCTGACCTCCTCATGTTTACTTTTACTTTAGGAAACCCTTAGGTGCTTCATCCATTTTAACCCTCTATTCTGGAGAAATACAGCAACAAAGCACATGGTTTAAGAGAAGTAGGAAGGAATTCATCTGAGAGTAATCTTGTTTGGGTAGGAAAGGCATAGTATCAAGCAAATAAAAAAGCACTGTGTGTGGTGAGGGTGGAGAGATGGCCTGGGGATTAAGAGGGTCCCTGCAGAGGGACTTAATTTGGCTCCCAACACCCATTTTTGTTGTCTCACAGGCACAGACATGTATAACTCCAGATCCAAGGGTGATCCAAGGCTGCTGGGTTCCTCAGGCACTTGCTCACATTGCATATAGCCTCAAACATACACAAATAATTACAATTTTATAATACATTTGGGGCCAGTGAGATGGCTCAGAAGGCAAAGACACTTGTCACACAAGTATAGCCATTTAAGTTCGATCTCTGGATTCCACAGTGGAGGAAAAAGTTTTGATTCCCAAAAGCTGTTCTCCAACCTCTACACCTGTACTGCGGCACCTATGCAAATACCATGCTAATAAATGAGATATAAAGGTAATTAAAACACATCAGTAATTAAATAATTAAATTTAATATAAAGGTAATTAAAACACAGTTTATAATAAATATGAATTGTTGTATCTAAGAAGATATGTCATGATTAATATCAAAGATAACATAACTATATACATACAAAAGATGAAGCAAGCCTTCTAGGAACTTTGAAGGATGGTACATACAGTCCAGAGCATGCTGAAATGAGGTTAGAGGAATGTGCTAAAGCTAAGAAGTTGCTAGCTGAAGTACAGGTTACCACGTAACACAATTTTCTCTTCCCTTTCATCCCTCCAACTCCTTCTATGTATTCCCCTTGCTCTTTTTCAAATTCATGGCTTTTTAAAAATTGCTGGTGTGTGTGTGTGTCCTAATCATTTAAATGTAACCAGTCCAGTCCATATAATGTTCTTTGTATGTATATAATTCCAGTGTTGACCATTTGGCTTTGGATAACCAACTGGGTGGCTCTCTCTTGGGTAATACTCTTTCTCTCACTCTCAATATTCTATAGTTGCCTATAGTTCTTTGGCTAGGGTTGAAGCCTCTTGAGGTTTCTCCTCTCCATGTTAGCATGTTTATTGCTGTCATCCTTATTCAGGTCTTGTTTAGACAGCTATGTTGTTGAGACTTGATGATGTAACTTCCCTGATATTTCCAGGAGATATAATCTATCAGCAGACCTTCTGGTCCTCTGATTCTTACAATTGTTCCACCCAGTTGCACATGATTTCCTGAGTTTTAGGGACAAGAGTTCCATCACAGATGTATCACTTGGGAGTGAACAACACAATATCACTTTGTTCTCTGTATTTTGATCAGTTGTGGTTTTCAGTAATGGTCTGTGTCTTTTGCAAAGAGAAGTTTCTTTGATGAGGAGTGGCTGCATCTATATGTGGGTATAAAGATAAGTATTTGGAATGTAGTTGGGACTTATGCTGGTCTAGAAAAGTGGCAGTCGTGGGTTCTCCTCTAAGATCCAAATCTTCATTAGCCCTAGGTAGTTGCCTAGGTTTCCAATACTTGAGTCATGATTTCCCTCTTGCTAGGCGGGGCTTTATGTCCAATTAGAGAATAACCTGGGATTTGTAGAAAAAAATATAGATAGTATAGAGTTTATCAAGAACAAACATTCAACTTTCATGTAATAAACTCATATAGCAAAAATAAGCTTAACTTATTGTAATACACAAGGATTATTTAAAGTCCACACTTGAGATTTGTGGAGCCTTTAACTCTATCCAATTTCCCCTCCAGGATCTCTGCCAGGAGACATTATTGATAAATTCTCTTGTCCTGTTTACCTGGTTCCTCTTGGCTGCAACAGTTTTCCAGGCTCTCCTTTTTCTGGTGGCCTTCACAGTCACGGCGATTCCACCTCAGATGCTCTGTTGAGCAACTCTTAGTAAGATTTGTTTGATATCCCTGTAATGATTAGGTTCAGGTAATAGAGATGAACTTGAGGGGAGTAAGATTGCAAAGACTATTCTAATATCATATCCACAGTGTGTACCATCAATGCCTTTTTTACCATTGTTACTATTGGCATTGTCCATCTTGCTGAAGCAGTGTTTGCCAGGTTTTTCAAGGGAAAATTACAACTTTTATTTTCTTTCCTTACCATTACTTTACTTTTTAGAAGTAAGGCACAGTGTATATTTAAGTCTGTGAAGTTAGGGTTTCCCTATTTTAGGGTGGAGTGTTTCTAGTATTTACTTGGAATTTGCATGTCAAAAAATTTTTCCTTTTTCCCATGTATTTATTAATTTTGTCATTTAATTAGATTAGCATGGCCACATAATACACATTATATATACATATATATACATATATATTAGCACATATATATATATATATATATATATTTCTTTAGTTTATAAACTATTAAAACTTTATTTTGTTGATCCAATCAGTGCACATGTAGCTTCTGGGAGTTCTTTTTGGCTGGATTTGTCTTCCTGATGTCTCTGCATCACTGTGGCTTCTGAGAAAACTATTTGAGCATAGCTTAACTTATTGGTTCCACAAGGTGCTCCAGGCTTATCTTGGAGTTTTCCAATTCCAGTCCTGATCCTTGCCACTTTTCTAAAGAACTCCACTTGTTTTCATTGGAAAATGATATTAGAAACCAAGGTCTAACTGTGACATATTGGTTTTTCCAAGTTCTGAGCTGACTTCTCTGTGGCATGACCAGTATCTGAGGGAGGCTGTGACTAATGAGAATGATTGGAATTATCATGACAGATGAAAGAGTCGGTATAGGCATTCAGAAGACAAGACTGAAGAGATGGCTCAGTGGTTATACAGACTACTCCTGCAGAAGACACATGTTCTATTCCCATCATCCTATAACTCCAGCTCCAGGAGAAGTGATATCTCTGGCCTCAGAGGTCACTTGAACATGTGTGTACACACCAACATTAACACACATACAAGCACATAACTTAAAACAATTAGAAGACAACTTTACTGGGGAGCCCATTTGGGAGTAGGGAGTTTGTGATGTGATCAAGACTTTTGTAGGGCTCTCCCTGTGTTCCACTGTAAGTTTTAGTCTATGCATGAGCTTTGTGTGATGTTTATGAAAGAGAACCAGATACCCAAACAACTGACCTCAAAGAAGTTATCAAGAAACTAAACCAGAGCTATGGCTGGCATTGAACCTGGGGCTTTCACAGTTCAGTTTTCAGCAGACACAGAGAGTTGTCAGTGTTCTTGTGCATGGGGAGTAGCTCAGCCCTATTTTAAGGCCCATGGGCTTCTCTGCATTTCAGTGTCCTTGTTTGTACAATCGGGATAATGGATCTACTTAATATGTGTGCTTCTGAGGATTGAGTGTACTAGGGTATGAGTGGATCGTGACATTCACTAACAATAGAAAATGGCCATTTGAGGATTTAATACAAAGATACCAATGTTACCCTCTACATGCATATTTATTCTCAATAGCAATACGATATTGACTCAGGGTAAAGAAGAGAGAACACATAGATGACATGAAAGTAGTAGTATTGTTTCCTTTTTAAGAAATTACACTATTCAAATTAGCATTTAACCATGGCATTTACATGCACATAAAAAAAGTTAGTAAGTTCTTATGTGGATCTGATGAGATGGATTAGAGGGTAAAGGCACTTGTCCCACAAGCCAGGTGCAGTGAGTTTGATCCCAAGGAGGCATAGAAAGGTGGGAGGTAAGAACTGGCTTCACCAAGTCATCTTCTGACCTCCATACTTACACAATGGCAAAGATGTGCCCATAATAATAAAGGTAAATGATTTTTATATAGTTTATAAATCCCTTCAAGGATGATAGGGAGTAAGGAATGAGTTATCTGGAAAATGTGATTCAGACAGACTGTCGATAGCTGTGTCCTGGCTGTCCTCTGTGTTTCAGAGGAAAGTTCATATAAGGGATTGTGAAAGTTTTAATAGTAAAGTCTTAGGCTAGCAGGGCCAGCATCTCGGTGGCCAAGAGAACACCAATAGCAGTGAATAGGGAAGAAAACCAGGCTATTAAATGTTTGCATTTGGTGTGCTTATTAGACTGCTTAGGCTCAATGCTAATGGCTGAGAGGCTTAACAGAAATCTGTTCTATCACAGTTACTAAAGTCTAAGATAAAGGTGCTCTTTGAGTAGATTTTCTTGAGGCCTTTCTTGATGGCTATGGTCAACTGATTTCTCATTGGGTCTTCCAAGGTATTCCTCACAGTGTGTGTGTGTGTGTGTGTGTGTGTGTGTGTGTGTGTGTGTGTGTGTGTGTGTGTGTGTGTGTGTGTGTGTGTGTGTAGAAGAGACTTCTTGCCCCTTCCTTTCTTATATGGTGTGCTGGCTAGTTTTATATGAGCTTGAGATGAGCTAGAGTTATCTGAGAGGAGGGAACTTCAACTGAGAAAAGGCCTCCATAAGATTAGGGTGTAGGCAAGCCTGTAGATCATTTTCTTAATTAGTGATTGGTGTGGGATGGCCTAGCCCATTGTGAGTGGGGCCATCCTGGACTTGGTCTTGGTATATATAAGAAAACAGGCTGAGCAAACCACCAGAAGCAAGCCAACAAGCAACATGTCTCCATGGCCTCTCCATCAACCCCTTCCTTTGATGATGAACTGTGATGTGGAAGTATAAGTCAAATAAACCCCTTCCTCCCAAATTTTTTTTGTTATGGTGTCTTATTGCAGCAATAGTAGACCTTACCAAAACATATGGATATCTGTTCTATTGAATGAGAACCCCTCTTCTTTTGTAGATTAGGAAAAAAGAGTGCAAGAAAAAATATTAAAAATGATAATAGCAGGAAAAGAGAAATATCTTCAACCCAACCTAGAACCCCAGTAAAATGTTAGCATGCTTATTTCTAGAATGAGTGAAGTGCTACAGCCTGAACACCCCTTACGTTATCTTATCAGGGATGTGTCTGCACGAAGCTTAATCAGAGATATACACTCAAACAAGACAGACACCACTCACCAATACTGTTCTTGCTTCAGAATGAAAATAACAACACCAACAACAGGAAATTGGCCTCACAAGAATTCATTCCATATTACATGACTGGTCTGGACATGTTAGGATCATATGACCATTCATTTGTGAGAGGATATACAAATACACTTAGCAGAATATTGAGAGATTTGTACACCCATAAAGATTAATACTTGAACTATATCCAAAAAATTAGAAATATTTAAAAAGATTGCAAGGTGCTTTCCTTCATCTCTTTCTGAGGCTATACAATAGCTTTTAACCAACAATATTTTTGGGGGGGGGCAGGGGTTTCAAGACAGGGTTTCTCTGTGTAGCTTTGGAGCCTATCCTGTCACTCGCTCTGGAGACCAGGCTGGCCTCTTGAACTCACAGAGATCCGCCTGCCTCTGCCTTCTGAGTTCTGGGATTAAAGGCGTGTGCCACCAACACCCGGCAACCAACAATATTTCTAAACCCTTCTATTCCCAATGGGTAGTTCAGTGTGGCTAATGTCACAGTTACCTACATTTTTATTTGGTATGTTTAGAATTACTTATCAAATTACTAATTAAGGACTTTCCGTGGAATAGTTCAGGATACTGTCAAGACAAGGACTTGTTCTCCAATGTCACACAATACATTTGGGATGACAGCACGTGCGTGCAGCAATGTTCATAAAAGTAACCATGGACTTAACATTTTTCTACCACTTCCTGTGGACTTGACATTCTCCACATGGAAGTTTAGTCAGGCTCCTCCCCAGAAAGCTCTAGGAAGTTGGTATCATCATCGCAGGTTTTGAACAGATGCAGAAACACAGCTCAAGGAGACCACAACCCAACTCTTCAAAACCCCACAGCAAGAAGTAGAGAAACCAGGATTGGAACCTGTTCAGCCACTACAAACGCTGATTCTTTCTGGGGTCATGTGAACGAGACAGTCTGGCACAAACTGAGGATGCTTTGGCTTTGAAAGAAAGGCGTGAAGAGATAACTAAAGGAAGAGAAGTTGGGCCCAGAGCACGGACTTGTTGCTCAGATTTGAAGTGCACAGAAATGGGCGCAGAAGGAGTGTCCAGGCGTCAGAGAGGCAGGAGATGGCGAGGCAGATCTGGTCGGTGGAAGGCTAGTGGACCAGATTATGAAGAGTGGCAGAACTAAGCTAATGAGCTTGAAAATTACCACAGCGGCATTAACAAATTAAATTTTGCATGGGTGACTGTATGAAGAAGGAATCCTTTAAAATCATAATCTAATTGGAAAAACAGATTAAAATGAGGGGGGAATTGAAAGGTAACTGCACCACATAGTCCTCAAACTGGGCTGTGCACAGAATCACTAGGGGGAGTTTTTTTATTTTTTTTATTTTTTTTTTAAGGCTCTTTTGTTTTTTAAATGCCAGTGTCAGGGCTGCACCTCAGTTCCATTTAATCAGAATCTCTGAGGTTAAGAGCAGGTGTCAGATTTCTTTAAAGCTCCCCCAGGTGATTCTAATGTGCAGCCGGGGCTGGGAGTCACTGAGTTAGATTATTGCAATCATGCAGCATATAATAAGTTTTGAGCTAGGATGATAGCAAGGGAAATGACAGGATGGAGCAGGAACCGTGGAGGGAAAGAGGAAGTGACAGCCATACCATCCAGGTAGCAATTATTACAGGGAGGGAGGGAAGAAGGAGAGACAAAGATAATCAACTGTAAGAGAAGGAATGCTGGGCTGGTGAAGTCACCTGTCCTGGGCATGTGAAGACTCAAAGACTAGGAGAAGGTCTGGGGAATCAGATGTCTGAGGATCAGATCAAAGGAGAAAGGCTAGGCTGTGATATATAGAGTGTGAATTATCTGCATATGACATACATTTGCAATGAGAAAAGACAAGACCCCAGAGACAGAACACACAAAGAAAAAACAGCAGGAGTTTGGGAGGTGCTCATGTTCAGAGACAGCGAACAGAGAAATAGAAAAATGGAGGCACAGAATTCAGATTCAGAGAGAGTTCAACCAGACACGCAATGGGAATTGGCGAGTTGTTGTAAATGTTGTGAGTAATGATGGAAAACTCAACAAAATGGGGACCATGTACCCTGCCTAGCCCATTGCCCTCAATACTTGGTGACAGCAATACTGTGGTTGTCATAGCTATGGCTTCCTACCTGAGGCTCTTGAGCACACAATTTTGCTTGCTGTGAATGCAATCTAGCCTCTTTTCTTGATGAGGTGAGAACACACATTAAGTACATGACCTTGTCTATTAAATAGGCTTAAGATTCCTAGGATATGTTAGAAGACCTAAGGCAGCAAAAAAGTCAGGAAAGGGGAGTTTTTCAAGAGGAAGAAGGAACATAAAATTGATATCAAGAAGTTGATAATGTGAAAAACAGTGACAGGGCACTGACAGCAAGAAAAGAAACTTCTCATGTTAGATTCAAATCTTGGTCTATCTCAACCACCGAAAACATCTGTATCTTGGCTTCTGTGCTAGACAATGAAAGCAGAATCCAACTATGGTGAGTTGATGAATTATGAAAAGAATAGTATCTGGATGCATAAAGGTGTGTTGCAAGATCTACAGGCCAGCAAAATGATGGTTAAGCTCTCACAAGATAGACTAGTATTTAAGGAATTTTTTTATTCAGCCACCCAAGATTGAACAATAACAGGTCTGTGAAGCCCTTAGATATCCGGGGCTGCATGAGTACGACACTGACTGGCTCAGCATGGGCCACCACAATCAGCCACATGGGCTGCTCTTGGGAATTAGGTCATGTGGGCACTAAATGAAGGCTGCTTTAAAGTAGTCTACAAATACCCAGATAAAGGATTAACAGATATTTATTTGGGGAACACTCACACAATGATGGTAAATAACCTCCACACACGTCTTGCTCCTGAAGACACAGTCTCTGCCCTTTAGGATGCTCTCACCTCAACCCAAGAGAGCATGAACCAACCCCTCCTCTTCCTTATAAGGGGTCAGTGGGCACATTTGAAGTCACATCCTAAGGTGTGGCCACCACCCCAAGTCCACTGACAGAACAAGATGCCACTACATCTTAGAATACATATATACACACATACATCTCTCTCTCATATATATATGGGGATATATATATATATATATATATATATATATATATATATATATATATCCCCAAACTAAATGGATACACACCAATATATATATATATATATATATAATATATATATATATATATATGTTCAGGAAGAACCACATAAAAGATAGTAGCTAAAGGGGAAGAAACAATAATGAATTAAATTTTAAAAATAGGAAATAAAATCTCAGAGAAGAAATAAATAAAAGAGACTAAAAACAAAAGATCACAAAATGAAGAGCTGGATTTTCACATGGATAAACTCTTGCATGCACACACACACACACAAGGAAAAAAAGGCCAATATAATTGGCAAATACTTTGACTAGGAAAAATAAGATCAGGATAAAGTCAGACACCAAATAAAAAGACATTTTAACTGATGTTACAGAAATACAAAGGATCATTAGATACTGTTATGATAAAGCAACAACACATAGAAATTCATAACATTTTTATACAGCAGTAATAGTCTAATTTCATCTAAAAATAGAACTCAACCCTAATTCTACCAGTTACAAATGAAAATTTAGGCATGAGCTTCACTAAAGTCACAATATCAAATGTACAAAATATTTATGAAGGAAAATGAAAACTTGGGCTAGTGGTGCAGATATCTAAGCCCAGCTACTCAGAAAGTAAAGGTAGAAGGATTGTAAATTCAGTGTCCATCAGCTTGGGTTATGTAGTCTAGCCTGGACAACTTTGTGAGACTCTGAAAACAAAGCTGTCAGTATAACCCAGTGACAAATGCTTTTTCATATGGGCAGTAACACAGAAAACAGACACAGACAGACAGACAGGCATGCAAGCACGCAGGCACACACACGCGCGCGCGCGCGCGCACATACACACACACCCACACACATGGGAAACATCTCATGTCTGTATATTTGAAGAATTCACAATGTTATTAATCCATACTACTCAAAGCAATCTTTAGATTTAATGCAATCCCTAGCTAAACACCAAATACATTCTTTATAGAACTAAGAAAGCATTGTAAAATAATAATAAAAAAACAACAAAAATACTTGAGTAGCCAAAGGAATCTTGAACAATAAAACAAACAAACAAAAAACAGGAACAAAAACAAATGCATTATAATACCTGGTATTAAAACACAGTTACCATAACCATAAAAACAGACAAAATGACCAGTTGAACATAAACCACACTAATCTTTGGCAACACTACCAAGAATACATGGTGGGGAAAGATTGATTAGTCTTGTTAGTAAAGTGTACTGAGGATATTCAGATATCCTCAGAAGAATAAAAGCAGATCTCTGTCTCTCACCATACATAGAAACCAATTCAAAATAGATGTCTGACCTCGGAAATCCATGGGGCCTCCTGTAGTAGATCAGTACTTATCCCTAGCATAGGTGTGGACTTTGGGAGCCCATTCCACATAGAGGGATACTCCCTGAGCCAAGACACACCGGGAGGGCCTAGGCCCTATCCCAAAGGATATGATAGACTCTGATGACCCCCTATGGAGGCCTCACCCTCCCTGGGGAGCAGAAAGGAGATGTGATAGGTAGGGTTTTAGTTGGGGGGTGGCGGGGAGGAGGAGAAGGAGAGGGAACTGGGATTGATATGTAAAACAATCTTGTTTCTAATTCAAATTTTAAAAAATCTGCAAAATAGATGTCTGAGTTTAAATATATGAAACTACTAGAAGAAATGGATCATGGGAAATCAAAATCATCAGGCATTGTAAGAGGCAAGGATTGGGGGTGTAAGATTTCAAATGCACAAGAAACAAAGATTTGGAACAAGCTCAAAAAGCAAAAAAAAAAAAAAAAAGAAACAAACAAACAAACAAACAAAAACAAGTTAGGCTTCTGTAGTCCAAATTCAAGCTACCATGAATACGAAGGGTCAGATGTCCAGCACTGTATCTGGGGCAGTTGACGCTGTGTTTGTTAAGTGGGAACTGCTCAGATTGCAGGCATGTTTGGCAATGTCCTTTCTTCATTCTTTGTATCTTTATTTTAATTGTGTTTTATGCTAAAGTCAGAAGTCTTGAATGCTAGTTTTCAATTAAAAAATAGTCTATATACTCAATGTGTCAAGCTTTTTTCCCCTTTTCACTTCTTTTCCCCATGTTTTTGGAGTGTGAGCACAGACCAACTTTATAATGAAAGCAGGAGGGCCAGTTGTTCTTGAACTGTTGGTCTACAGGTCTTCCAGATGTTAGAATTTAGAGAGTTCTCCCATCATTGCTATTTAATTCCATGGGACACAGGGACAAGTACAAAGGTTCTCAATCTTGTTCTGCAAATCATTACAGCAAATCATAGGATTTCCTTACAACACACATTCGATTTCTCTCCAGTGGGGAAAGTAACTACAAGATAATGAAATGAACAAAGGAGACATCCAGATAAACCAGCTAATCAATAAGAGGTCTTCATAAACAAACAACAGCAGTTTCAATGTTGACAAGATGGCTCATCAAAGCAGAAATAACATGGGTCTCATAAGAGTACAGGAAAAATGAAACACTAAGTATGGATGCTAGCCAAATACCTGAGCTGAATGGCTTACAAAGAGAAAGGGTTTACTTTGGGGCCACAGTGGTACAGGTCTCCATTCATGATTGGGCTTTTGAGTCTGTGACAAGGCAGCAGCTCATGACAGAGCACTGGGCAAGCTGCTCACCTCATGTCTGGGATGTGAAGAGAGACGGGAAAAGACTGCTTTCTGAGCATCCCCTTCAAGGATGCACCCCCCCCCCAGAGTCCTAAATCTTCTCACTAGGTCCTACCTTTCAAGATTTTCACCACCTTCCAAGAGGGCTAAGGTGGAGACTAGCCATTAGTACCTAGGCCTTCAGGGGCATTTCTGATCTGCAGTACAGCAATATGGAAGTCTAACACATGCTTAGTAAATGTGGCTCTCCTATCCTTGTCTATTGCCCTAAGGTTGTGGAAAGTCTCAACTGGGAGGATTAAATGGGTCTTGACATCACAGGGCAATGAGGCCCTGCATGCCTGCCTGCAGAAAATCAAGTCACCATCAGAAGTTGAGGGAAAGGACTGAGAAGGAGGGGCTATGGGGGCATAGATTATCCTTCACATACTTTGAAATTTTTATGTCTTAGTGAATATATAGTCAGTGATGCTTAATTAAAAGAAACCAGGTAAAACACTGTTTGGCTGATTAAAAAGAGTGGGACAGCACAAGTAGTATAACAGGAAACAAAGCCCCTGTCTATCAGCTACCCATGCTGAGTTAAAACAACACAACACAACACAACACTAAACACCTCAAGAAAAAAATAACTGGATTATTATTATTTTGTCAATTTTCATCTATCATGAGGACACAATTTATATCATCTACAGGGTAGAGCAAGGGGTAACGTGAGAAATAGTGTAACTTTTAGTTAGAAGACTTAAAGCTCATGTTTCTCCTTCATTCTGGCAACTGAAGCAGGGTCTTGAACATGACAAGTCATTACTAGGCCACCAAGCTATGTTCCTGACTCTTACCAACAATTTATTCTGAGGCAGGCTCTCATTAGATGTTTTGGGCTGGCATTGAACACACACTCCTGCTTCAACCCACTGTGCTAGAACTTTACTAGCAGACCAGGTCCATGCCTGAAATGCTTTATCTTGCTATGTCTGTCCATGCCCTCCACTTTCTTTTCTTAGTCTTCTTTCCTTCTAGGAACACTTCTAATTTCTTCTTTTATTCTCTTTTTATAACTGATTGTTGGCCAATGACTTACCTTTATCTCTCTTCTTTGAAAAACTTCAAATGTTTTATTTTTATTGTATGGGTGTTTTTGCTTGCACATATGTCTGTGTACCGTGGACTATTACCCATAGAGGCCAAAAGAGGGTGTCTCACCCTTTGGAACTGGAGTTACAGAGCTGTGAGGCCCCTATATGGGTGCAAGAAACCCAACTGGGGTCCTCTGGAAGAGCAGACAGTGTTCTTCACCACTGAGCCACCTCTTCAGCTCCTCAGCTCCTTCACTGCTTTTTTTTGGTAATGAATATATATATATATGAATCAGTTTTCATGTCATTCTGTGGCTGCTCCAATTTTTCATCAGTTTTAGTTTATTGTTTATGGATGTAGTATTTCCTCAAATCTTCCATAGGAAAATACTGTTATATTTTATTACTGTATTATTTTTGATTCCCCTCTGTCTGTTTTTATATTTAATTTTCTCTTTCTTTCATGGAGGAGGATTTTAAAATGACTTGAATTTTGAAGGATTTTCATACATAAGTACGATGTATTTTCTTCATATCCCTCTTCCTCCCCCTTCCAATGCTTCCCCCATCTTTCTCTCCCAAACTCATGTCCTCTTCCATAATTATATGGTCCATTTAGTGTTGCTGTATGGACTTGGGCACCGGGTGACCATTTGGACATGAAAAATCTATTAGGGAGCTTGCCCCTGGAGAAAATTGACCCTCACTCCCTCAGGAGCTATGGATTTCCCAGAGCTCTTCAACTATGGGTGAGACCTTTTGAGTCCTTTCCCAACTATGCTAAAATGTTGAGTGGTGTGGTCTCTGCAGGTCTTGTGCAGGCAACCATAGCTGTTGAGTTTTGGGTGCAGCATCCCTGTCATGTCCTAGTCATACTCTTTCACAGCAATCTTCTGGCTCTTACAATCTCTCTGCTGCCTCTCCCAGAATGCTTCCTGATCCTAGACTGTAGAGGCTGTTATAGATGACCTATTTGATCAGGGTCTGCCTCTTGCACTTTAACAAGTTCTGGTTCTCCATAATAGTCTCCCCTGCTGGAAAAAGAAGGTGCTTTGATGGAAGGAGAGAGCTTTATTTATCTATGGGTGTAAGGATAAGTATTTAGATGGTAGCTGGGTGGTGGTGGCACACACCTTAAATCCCAGCACTTGGAAGGCAGAGGCAGTCGAATCTCTGTGAGTTTGAGGCAAGCCTAGTCTACAAAGTTATCCAGAGAAACTCTGTCTCAAAAAAAAGGTATTTAGAAGGCTCTCAATTTAGCACAATGGTGGTAGTTGGCTCTCCTCTAGAGTCCATAAGATCTCTAACACTGGATCATGGCTAGGTATACAATACTAACCTAGAGTTCCCCCCTATTTGGTGATCCTTAAGTCCAATTAGACTACAGTTGGTTACCCCCAAGATATTAATACCACTATCACACCATTAGGCATATCTTGCCAGACTAGTAGTTACTGTGATTTGTAGGATTTGTATCAGGGTAAGACTACTGCTGCCACACTGGGTAGCTTACATAGATCCCCCTTCCAAGTGTGGGTGCTTTCAGATCAGTACCAGCTTGATTTCTTCAAGTTCCATGATTGGATGTGTGGTGTCATCTATGCTGGAGGTTTTGATGATCTATCTGATAAACCTTGGCTGTCGGTCTGTATTGAGAGGAGAAATGCTGACTCTGCTATCTCTTTAGATGCAGAAGCAAGGTTTCCTGACCAACAATGCTTGTCATCCTGTTACAATTAGGAGCCAACCACTGAATTTGGGATAGGGAAGGTGGATCCCCAGAATCTAAACTGTCTTTATTTTTTATTGTATCAACTATCACTTTTCCTAATTTTCTATAGGATGGGCTACAGTCTATTCAATTTCTTCCAAAAGAAGTATTCTCATGCTGTTTTTGTGGTGATTTTGTTCAGAGATATATTCTCAGTTATAGGTTCTGTCTATGGAGAAGAGAGGGAGCTAATTGTTCTTCCAGTCCTTCAGTCTATCCATTGTTTTTAGGCCTTCTCGGTCTTTTCTGTTTCCCTCCCCAAGCTCCTACAGCTGTGTCTGCAACCTCAGGGAGATTGTTCTGTGAAGAATAATTTAGCCCTATGTTTCGTTCCCTTGTAAAACTCTTGGGTTGAAGTTTTCTCTGTCTCTTTAAGTTCGGGACATTTTCTATTTTGGAGAAAATCATTAACATAAGTTGTCTGATGATGGTCCATTATTCCTTCTAACATATGTGTTTATCTGAACATATTCATCATTCTATTTTCTGTGTGATGCTGGGAGAGAGGGGATGTGAATGAGTCACAAGAGTAAGCCATCACGAAACGGAAGTCACAGATACTCTGAAGAAAACCCCCTAACTGCTCTTATTATCCAGCACTATGGTAATTTTAGGGGAGCCTTGACAATCTAGTCAGAAAAATCATCTCTCTTGTTAATACTGCTCTGACTCAATGCTTTTCTTCCTCAGGCTGCACCTACATCATCATGTGTCCCCTGTCTCCTCCCACCCTCTCCCCACTGCCAGATGCACTTGGGGAACAATGATCTTCATCAGATTGGACTTTTCTCTGAAGAATATTTTCCTCTTGTGACGCCATAGGGGACAGAGAAACATGAGTGTTCCCAGCTGGAATCTGAACCTTGTGTGGGATGGGTGTGAAGGTTTCTAATCACTGTTTCAATGGGTGTTAATCCATCACAAATAAAAAAAATATGAATCTCCTTGCAGAAATGAAATAATGAAATGGAGATTTTTCATTTAAGAAACACAAGGCCAGGTAGCTGGGTGTGATAGACAGAGCACAGGAAGACACAGCATAAGAACAGCCTCTCATAAGATCAGGCACTTCCCCTCTATCCAAAACAGTAAGCAATGGACACAGCTTTAATAAAGAGGCAGCTGAGCAAAGCCTTTGTTTACATTTCTTGAATAGCACACCAGTAGAATGCTAACTCAAGCCACTGAAATGACTTTTGAATGTGACTCAAAGTCACAGAGATATATATCCACTTTGGTTGTCTTCCCCACCAGTCATAAATATGCAGAGTGAAGGCTTGTAAATCTGCCAATTCACAGCAAAAACATTGCCATGACAATCTAACTAATGATATCCTAATACTGCTTTTCTTATCTGAAGAAAGCTTTCTGTTTTTGACAGAGAAAGCTACTTCATAGGTTGTTTCTCAGAAGGACAAAAAATGTGTGTTTTGGTGCTGCAGAATATCTGACTGATGGGCAGAAGACAAAGAGATGAGTTCTGTCCTCAATGCATTGTGACCATTGCCTCCCCCCCCCACTCTCTCAATTTGTCATCTGCTTTTTAAATACAGTTTGTAGGTAGACATTGACCCTGAACTCTGGTGCCACATATCTTATGGACTTTATAGGTGATTCTAAAATCACCCCTTGTTCTAGCTAAACTCTTGTCTGACTCTCTTGGATAATCCCTGAGTCTTCCTAGTGTCATGCTATGATATATGCTTTTTCTTCAAATGCTGTCCTTAAATTCTTTTCTTTGAGTAGACAGAGACCTGTACAGTAAATCACAACCAATCAAAATGCAGAGTTGTGGAGCTCAGTCCCAATGGATACAGCTACACAACAACTCCTGTACCTAAGGTTCAGGGAACAATACACAGGAGGGGACAAAAAATTGTAAGAGCCAGAGATCAGATATTTTATTTTTGAAAAATAATTTATTTAACTTTATTTTATGTGCATTTGGGTGAAGGTATCAGATCCCCTGGAACTGGACAGTTGTGAGCTGCCATGTGGGTGCTGGGAATTGAACTCAGGTCCTCTGGAAGAGCAGTCAGTGCTCTTACCCTCTGAGCCATCTCTCCAGCCCCATAGAGATCAGATATTTTCTATGAGAATGGGTCTCCTAGTAAAAATGGAGGCTATATCCATAAAATCTCACCAACATGACTTCCCAGATGATTTCCAATAACAAATAAATGGTCAACCCTGAAAACACACTTACAAGTAACATTATATAGACTAAGCAGGTTATATTTAGGAATACAGTATATATATTCCTAATATATGTGTGTTTTGGTGCTGCAGAATATCTGACTGATGGGCAGAAGACAAAGAGATGAGTCCTGTCCACAATGCATTGTGGAATATATATATATATTCCTAATATATGCGTGTGTGCTATGGGGGAGGTCCTTTGGTGTATATGTTTGTCTTATTGGTTGATAAATAAAGTACTGTTGGCCAATTGGAAAGCAAGATAGGTGGGACTAGGAGTCAAGGAGGATTCTGGGAAATGTAGTAAAAGGAAGTCTTGTGATACAGGCAGGAAGTGACATAGCAGGCAGACTCATATATAAGCAGGGACAAGAAGGAAATCATCCTTTTGCTCCTCCTCTTGCTCCTGCTCTCTCTTCTCTCCAGAGCTGCTGTAGGGGATAGTAAGCCACGCCTGTTAGAGGCTGGCTACAGGTGTGCCTGACCACGCCTGTCAAGGCATGGTCAAGGTGAGGTCAGGATGATGTGGGATGGGCTCTTAAGGGGCCACAGAGTGCATGGAAGCCCCTTCTCCTTTCCCTTCTCTCTGGCCTCACTGTTTGGCTGCCCAGCTAGCTAAGTTGGTAGACCATGGGACTCTTAAACCCAGGGTTGTGGGTTTATGCCCCACGTTGGGTGCCAGGTTTTCTTCCCACAGAACCCCACATGGCTACCATTGTCCCATTTCAACAGGAAATAACTTGGAGGATGCTATGCCACCATCCCCCATTATTGTCTATTAGGGTAGTGTAAGCCTAGTTAGGAATACTTTCTTATTGTTTAGGGTTGGGATTGGAAGGAGGTGTTCAGGTTGGACACCTTTCAGATGACTTTAGGGTTTAGCTGAAATAGACATGGTTAGGATGTGCAATAGCAGATTTCTTGTATTTCACCTTTATGATTGTTAATTTTGGATACTTTACACTGTTAAGTTTTAATCCTCTTTTAGACTAAAAGGGGAATTGTAGGGGACAGTAAGCCATGCCTGTTAAAGGCTGGCTACAGGTGTGCCTGACCACGCCTGTCAAGGTATGGTCAAGGTGAGGTCAGGATGATGTGGCATGCATGCTCAAGTGGCCGCAGAGCACATGGAGGCCCCTTCTCCTTCCCCTTCTCCCTGGCCTTGTTGCTCAGCTGCCCCTGGCACACTCTGGCTTGCATTTGGCTGGTATTTATCTGAATAAAGGTATCTTGAACCTACAAGCTCTCCCATCAAGCTGCCATGTGAGCCTAGGAAGAGGATGCCAGCGGAAGGCGTCCTCTACAAGATAAGTCTTAAAATTATGGTTGATAATTAAGACTGAGCTAGCATATAAGAAATCCTAGTCAATTGCCAGCAGCATTGTAAACTAATATAAATCTCTCTGTGTTAATTGGGACCTTAACATGGCGGCGGGTGGAACTCAGACAGCCTGGCAGAAGGTGACCACGTGGCGGCAGGGCTTGGAAGAATTGAGTAAGATTTATCGTTACATGTGTGTGTCTATATATATGTGTGTATTCATGTGACAACCATTAATAAAGAGTCCATGAATTGGGAAGACAGCAAGCAGGGTTATATAGGAGAGTTTTGTGGGAGGAAAGGGAGGGAGAAATGATGCAATTATATTATAATCTAAAAAGAAAAGAAAGGGTATATATATATATATCATATATCACATATATATGATAAAAATGTATGCTTCTGCTCTAAGGCTCCCTTCAGTATCACACGCTCCTATCAAGCCTACTACTGTGCCTACTACTTCTGGCCTATGCACCATTTTCCCTCTCATCTCAACTTTCCATCACTTTTTTGTCTTACTGTTTTTATGTGTAGACTGTTTCTGTCTTATGCAGCTGTATGATACTAAAAATCCCAGACTTTGTGGAAACATATCCATCAGGCATTTCATCAAACAAAAAACAATTAAAAAGGGAGTCAAAGAAGATTTACTACAGTTTAATTTAAAAGCCCAATATATAAAAACTGGAAACAATAGCTATTTGATGCATGAGAGAAGAAAAAGGAAAAAATAGTTTATCAAAAGACCTACACTCAGGTCAATGACAGAGGTCATTCCACAAGTCAGAGTCTTATCTGCTCATTCTTCCAACTCTCTGTTTTTGCACAAGTAAGAAGCTGGTTCATGGTAGATGGCTCAGTAGAGAGTTACACATTAGAATTGCATATGAGCCAAACCCTGGGCTGGGTTTTCCACCAAAAAGGACATAGAACGTCCCTTCCTACCTTTACTTGCTGATAATACTGCTGCAAAGTGGGAAGTGAGTTATTTTTCTCAGGAGACAGATGGAAGTTTACTAATTGACTATTTGCTTATATCTGGGTGAGTTAATTTTCTCCCCAAATTCTACAGCAGCGTTATAGCTATAGATTTAAATATATGTTGCAAAATATTTTGTGATTTTTTCCTGGGTGACAATGGAGGTAATACAATGTTGGTACAAATCATGGTGATTTGTTTCCAGTTCCTCAGTAATCTAATATGCTAGACTGAAATTCAGATATAATTGTAATTGGTCAAATATCTAATACCTATTTCCTGGTATATATCTGGAACATTGGAATTTTCTATAGATTATCCAGTGACATTATAATGACAATTCTTTGAAGCAATTGTTATTTATAGTAGTTTTGCTGACAGTGAAACTGAGTCATAGAGATTATGGGGTTTGACTCAGGAAACTAACTACAGAGCGTTTAGCCCTCACTGCCATGATTTCTATCTGAGCTGCATTTGGGCAAGCTACTCACAGAAATGACTGTAAATAGCTCCAATAAGATGGGTTGACTTCATTTGCATTCATCATTCAATAAAAACACATAAATAATCACTTTTCTTCATAGCAAGAGCCCTTGTGTATATAATGGAAAACGGCCATTTTTATGGTTGTTATTTTCTTTGCCAGGAGAAGGAGAAGGTAAAACGGAAAGGAAGAGGAAAGAAGGAGGAGGAGGAAGTGGTGGAGGAAGAAGAAAGTGGAGGAGAGAGAGAGGGGGAGAAGAGGAGGAGAGGAGAGGAGAGAAGGAAAAGCAACTAAAAAGTCTGGAATTTGGTTTTATTTAAGACTCCACCATTTCCCCCAGAGCTGGAGGAATACAGCAAACAATGTGGATGGCCACTCTCTATGAAGAAAGCACTCTGTGAGTAAGTGCTTAGGAGCTAACTGCTTTTGTCCAGTGACAACTTTCCTTTGTACACATACTAATGGTAAAGTAGAACAGCATTTAGTATTCTAAAACACCTATGATACCGTGCATAAAGTGACAGTCCCACACAATCTTACGTCACACAGTGTTTCAACTAATGGAAAATATGAAAATTTAATATTTTTTATAACAATATGTTTATATCAGCACACACACAGTTTGGATGTCAAACATACAGTTTAACTAAACATTAAACAAATGTTAACTCACAGCACACATATTAGTTGTTTTCTAATACAGTGTAACCCTGTGCAATGTTGTACAAATATTTTTGAAAAAATTTTACCAATAATAGTTTTGAAATATGTCTTCAGATTTCTTGATACCTTTTCATTCAGAGCCATTTTTAATTCTAATTCCATTGAGTGTAAGCACTATTTGGTGGCTTACTTGTAACATATCAATAGGGCAGAAATTGTGTAAGGCTGAGGCAAGGTCATAGAAAGATTGATGGCTCTCTCCAAATCCCCATCACTTACTGCCTAGAATTTGGCAACCATTTGTGAGGACCTCAAATAGACAGATGGGGAGGTTTCTGTCAAGGAACTGGATTCTTCCAGCAAGCCAAGGAGGGAGATTTTCTGTCAGCTTGTGTCTGTGACATCTGAGGAATAGATCTTCTAGCTCCAGTCAAGCCTTCAGGTGACTACAGCGCTGGCAGACATATTGCCTGAAGCTTTATTAGTCCCTGAGGAGATCCAGCCAGATGAGCTCCTCCTAAATCCCAACCCATAAAAATGACGAGAAAATATACATTGTCTTAAGCTGCTGGCTTGGGTGGTGATTTATTCCATTGCAATAGATAATCAATATACTTGGTTTTCTTGCTGTACACACAACTGTTAACTTTGTGATGGGTTTTAGATTTCCTTTACAATAATTTAAATTATAATTCTTTGTACTTCATTTAACTTTGAATATATTTTATTTGGTCTTTTTCTTTAGTAGTGAAACTCATTATTTCTAACTGGAAATGCATAAATTTGGATTTGTATTAGATTTGTATCAGCTGGTTTATTAGGGCTGCCACTGTGCCTCCCTGGCAGCAGTGGTAAGTGGGGCAGGTTTTACTGATGAAGGGACCTGAGTGGTTTTGCCAGGTTCTCTTCAGGAGTAACAGGTTGGACAGCTCTGTTGTAACGCAGAAGCTTGTAAGAAAGAGACTGGCATTGGAGAAGGTGTTGAAGTCTCAAGAAATAAATATTAGGAGACAGATGGAGAGAAGAAACAACATACATAAAATTTGGCCACTTGAGAAGTTTCTGAAGCTGGCATCTCCTGAGAACCCCTTGGTGGTTTCACAGGGTTCTTACAAGCTTAGACAGCATAAGCCCTGTTGTAGGACAATGGCAACAAACACTTAGGTGAAGGACAATTTCACCATTAACATTGAAAAATGGTCTAAACCAGACAAAAGGACATCGGGAGATGTCATGCTGGAGATTTGAACATTGTGCTACTGAAAAGCGACAAGAAATTTTGAATGTTTCATGTCCCTCTTGGGAAGAACTAGAACAATGAAATAAAGACTAAGAAAAACCAGATTGCCTATCCAGTGAAAATTGATTTCAGATAAGAAGCATTGTATTTACTTTTTGTTTGTTTTCTTGGTTTTTTTGAGACAGTTTTTCTCTTTGTAGCTTTATAGGTAGACCAGACTGGCCTTGAACTCACAGAGATCTGTCTGCCTCTGCTTCTCCAGTGCTGGGATTAAAGGCTTGTGCCACCACTGCCTTGCTGAATCATTGTATTTACACGTACTTTATTTGAGAATAATATTAATTTTACTTTTTAATTTTATTTTTGGCAGTGCTGGGGATTGAGCCTAGAGGCTAATCATCCTAGGTAAGTTCTATACCTGTGAACCAATGTCCAAACTCCTGTACTTATTTTATTTTGAGACAGTGTTTCAGGAACCCAAGTCTGGCCTCTAATTCACTATATAGTTGAGGATGACTTTGAATTTTGGACCCGTTTGCCTCCACCCTCTGAGTACTGGGATTTGAGACATGTGTGCACTGGAGAAGGAACTAAGGCTTCCTACAAGCACAAACACTCTAACAATGAAGCCACATACCAGCTCTTATAATCCATTTTGCATATAAAAATTTTACAAACTTACAACTTTTCAGGGTTACTCTTTTGTAGTTCATTTGGCTTTGTGCAGGCACTCTGTAATAACAATGTAAGGTTTGTACTGTAATAACAATGTAAGGTAAGGATTATGTTAGAATATCAAGCGATACTATTAGGATTACATGAAGAACTGTTAAGGCTTTGGACAATTAAGAAAATGTATAATAGAAGTACAACTCTGTAATACATTGTTGGGAGTCAAATCTCAGGGCTTGGCATGAGATCCTAGGCCATGCTGGGCAGGCCACATAGTTAACCTTTACATAGCAGCTCCTTAGAACCTCAGCTCGAGAAAAGAAACAACTTGACCCAGTCCTGCACCCACAGGCTCAGTCACCTAGGCAACCCCTTCCTGGACTCATGAACTCTTTACCCTACCAAACATCCTCTAGGTGGCTTCCTAATATCCTGCCTACACTAACACCTGGCTCACAAACAACCCCTTCTACCCCTCCCCATATCCTGCTCTGCCAGCTATATATGCTAGCCAGAGAGAAAAGTAAAGTTTGCCACTTTTTGATTTCTTTAATTTTTATTTAAATTAGAAACAAGATTGTTTTACATGTCAATCCCAGTTTCCTTTCCCTCCCCTCCTCCCATGCCCCCACTAACACCCTACCTATCCTGTCTTGTGGTCGTTCTTACTGCATCTCTTGTTCCCATTCCCTATCCCCGACTCTCTTGCCCCAGGTTGATGTCCTGCAGGTCGGGACAATACATAAGTGATGAGGCAGAGGATACAGATGTGCATGTCAGCAGCAGCTCTTTTAAAGTACCAAATTGAAAGTTTGTAGTCACACAATCGGTAGAAGTAAAGGACACAGGGATTATCCAAATCATGAGTGGAAGTATACACTATTTAAATGTATATTGATGTCAACAAACTAGAGGAAAAATTATAGATAATTTTAGAGAATAAATTTGACATTATAGATGAAATTAAAAACTACTTCAAATTTTATATGAATACTTAAAAGCATGTGTATACTGGGGAACCAGCATGGAACTGATTCAGACCCCATAAATGTGGGTGTCAGTGAGGTGGCCTCAAAAATCTATGGGACCTCTTGTAGTAGATCATTACTTATCCCTAGAGTAGGAATGGACTTTGGGAGCCCATTCCACATAGAGGGATACTCCCTCAGCCTAGACACACAGGGGAGGGCCTAGGCCCTATCCCAAAGGATATGACAGACTCTGAAGACCCCCTATGGAAGGCCTCGCCCTCCCTGATGAGCAGAAATGTTATTGGATAGGTAGGGTGTTAGTGGGGGGCATGGGAGGAGGGGAGGGAAAGGAAACTGGGATTGACATGTAAAACAATCTTGTTTCTAATTTAAATAAAAATTAAAGAAATCAAAAAGCCCATATATATATATATATATATATTTCATACAAATATATAAATAGAAGTGATACCATCTAGGTCAAGGAGAAGGACAAATAGGAGGAAGGAGGAGTAAGACAAGGATGGAATGGCTTAGATATGGTCAAAGCATATGTTATAATCAAATGAAAATGTTTATGAAACCAATCACTATGTAAAATAAATCTATGCCAACAAAACTTATGAGAAAAAACATAAAATGAACTTAAGAAGACATAGGCAACATGAATTCCTTATACATAATAAGGAAATGGAATTTGTACGGAAACAATCTTTTCACAAAAATTCAAGCAAGATGATTTAAGTAGTAAATTAATAGTAAGTTATATTAAATATTTCATGAAGAAATAATGCCAGTTGCACACAAAGTCCTCCAGAGTATAACGCTTCTCAGCTCATTTTTATGATCCCAAAATTACTTCAAATAAAAATTAGAAAAATAAAACTTAAGACCAATATCTTCCATGAACACAAATTCATAAGCCTTAGTAAGGTTTCAGAAAGTCCAATCAAATGAAATATAAAGAGGGTAATTCAATTTTGATGTAATAATGAAAAAGCAATCAATACAATCCATCATATTACTAAAATATGTAACTATGGAGAAGGCTAAGTAGGTAAAGTTCCTATTGCACGAGTGTGCAGACTGGCGCTCAGGTCCCCAGTATCCATGTAAAAAGATAGGTGTGCATGGTAACCTGCTTGTAATTCCATCCCTGGGATGTAGAAACAGAGGTTCCCCAGGAGCAAGCCGGCTAGATGCTTCAATATATAAGGCTACAGCAATTGAAGAAGATTCTGACTATCACATACATGTCTACACATGTGCTTATACATAAGCATATGTGTCTCCACACATGTAAATCACATACACGTATGCACACAAATAACAGACATGTACACATATACATGCAAGAGGAAACAAGCTTTAAAACCGAAACTGAAACAAATATCCACCTGTAAGCCCATCAGATTATTTTACCACCCATTCATACATAAACCCAGAAATATAAGTGTGGTGGTTTGAATGAGAATGCCCCCCCCCATAGGTTCATGTTTGAATGCCTGATCCCCAGTTGGTTCAGCAGTCTGGGAAGGATTAAGAGGTGTGGCCTTGTTGGAATAGGTGTGTTACTCAGGATGTGCTTTGAGGTTTTAAAACTACCTCATGCTTTGTGGATCAGTTTTAAGCTCTCAGCTACTTCAGCAGTAATATGTCTGCCTGCCTGCTGCCATGCTCTCTGCAATTATGGTCATGTACTCACCCTGGGAAACTGTAAGGAAGCCCCAATTAAATGCTTTCTTCCATAAGATGGCTTGGTCATGGTGTTTTGTCATGGCAACAGAAAAGTAACTAACACAATAAGATAATTTTATCAATTAACACATGGAAACTGCAAACATAGCTAAAATCATAGTTAATAGTGAAGGCATGAAATAATGTCTCTCTAGAACCAGGCATGAATAGTCATTCTCACTACTTCTGTTCAATGTTGTTTATCTAAACCTATCTGATAGTTTAGTGCAGCAAGAAAGAGGAAGAAGAAACATATAATTAAAAAATAAGTAGAAATTAATTTGTTGGCACAAACACAAAATGATTGTCTGTTAGGAAAAATTAAAGGATTGTACCCCCAATCTTCTAAAACTAAGCAAAGTTTTAGAAGGAATATAATTCATCTATAAATATGTAGTCAACAGAAAGTTAAGTTTTATATCTGTATATAAAAACTAAAAATCTAGAAAGGATATTTATAAAATACACAATAATATCTAGAGCATTAAAATACTCAAAATGGGAATAAAATTAACAAAATAAATATAAGATGTGTACCTCAAAAATGACAAAACATGACTGATAGAATTTTTAAAAGGTACTCAACCAGTAGAGATGATATACTATGTTCATCAACTAGAAACTAGCATTGTCAAGATTTAATTCTCTCCACAATGATTGCAGCTAAGTTTCAGCAGGTGGTGTGTGTGTGTGTGTGTGTGTGTGTGTGTGTGTGTGTGTGTGTGTGTGCGTGAGAGAGAGAGAGAGAGAGAGAGAGAGAGAGAGAGAGAGAGAGAGAGAGAGAGAGAGAGAGAGAGAGAGAGAGGGGGAGGAGAGAAACTGATTCTACACTTTACGTAATTTGGAACAGACAAAACAGAGTTGAATATTCAAGGTGGAGGATTTCAACTGATTCCATAATCTATCACAAATTCATTACTATCTATCATAAGAATGGACACACAGTGCAACACAATAAAACCGAGAACCCCCAAATAGACCCACTCATATCAGGTCAATTTTCCCCCAAGTATACCAAGGGCAAAGAGTTTTTTCAACTAATGGTATTATGTTGAAATTAAAGTTCATATGTTTAAATTTGGTGAATTTGATTTTATCCTCAAACTTAACCCTTTTGTTATTTGAGAAATACTGTTAAGAAAGTTAAAAGATGGGATGGAGAGATGACTCAGGGATTAAGGGCACTTGTTGCTTATGTAGAGGACCTGGGTTCAGTTCCCAGTACCCAAATGGCAGTCACACCTATCTGTAACTCTATTCCAAGCAAGTCTAGACTCTTTTGAATCCAGCATACATGTGGTACACATAAACCCATACAAGTGCACACACACACATACATATAAAAATAAATTCTAAGGGAAAATTAAGACAAACCACCAGCTTGAAGAAAAATATTTGGGTTTCTATTGCTATGAAAAGACACCATGACCATGGCAATTCTTATAAAGAAAATCATTTAATTGGGGCTTGCTCACAGTTTAGAGATTGAGTTCATGATCACCATGGCAAGAAGCATGCTAACATGCAGGCAGACATGGTGCTGGAGAAAGAGCCAAGAGTTCTACATATGGATTGGCAAGCAGCAGGAAGAGAGAATTACAATGGGCCTGGCTTGAGCTTCTGAAACTTCAAACCCATCCCCAGTGACACACTTCCTACAGGAAGACCACACTTACTCCAACAAGGCCACACCTCCTAATAGTGCCACTCCCTATGAGCCTGTGGGGGCCATTTTCATTCCAATCACCACAGAAACATTTATCTGTTGTGCATTCAGACTCAATACACGCCTGCTTTTAAATACCAAGAAGAGCCACCATCCATTCAAAATGGTCACGATAGCTGAACAGAAATCTTACTAAAGAAGATCCTCAGAGGGCAGAAAAGCACAGGAAATATGTTTTGCACTTACTTATTAGGGAAGTACAAATAGAAACCAGAGTCAGGTAGCTCTGCCCACCTGTCATTGTGGCTACAATAAAAAGTATGATACACTGCATGCTGGCAAATGTTTAGAAAGCCATGAACTCTTGCTGTGGGTAGGAATGCAAAAGATCAGAGCCACTTGGGAAAACAAATAGGGTTTCTTAATGAAGCAAGCAAATTATACCCACATGCAGCCATTGCACTCCCAGATATTTTTTCAAACAGAAGTAACAATAGGTGTCCACAACAAGACTGTCCATGAATATTCCCAGTAGCTTTTTTAACAGGCTCATGCTGAGGTCAATGTGATGCTAATGTACTTAAACAGAAGTGATGCTTAATTATGTTTATGTAGTTGGTTTGTTCTTACATGTATGTCAGTGCCTTCAGAAGATACTCTCCTTTGTAGTTCCTGTTCTGTCAGCTTGGGCTACACAACAAAACCCACATGTCAGCCTAGACAACCTAAGCATGGTGAGGAATCCTTATTGTTATATGCCACTGACTTTTGAGTACCTTGTTATGTAACACTATTGTGACATCTTCCTGTCTCTTATTCTTTCTCTTTTCATTTCTAGGGGATGTAGGAAAAGAAATCTCCCACTTCCATTACTATAATTGTCACCTCTGGGGAGAAGGCTACTCCATCTGCCTCCAGGCCCATCGCCTCCGATGAGCCCTTGACTCTCACAAGGTCTTTTCACAGTGAGCATCTACTTTACAAAGAAAGAAAGAAAAGCATGAAATCACTTCGATAATGACACTAGAAACGTGTGCACCTTTATATAATTAGTGCTCAGTGAGTATTTTTTTTTATCAAATGATGGGGAAAATGTAGTTATGATTTTATTGTGCTACTTAGAAAAACTTGCCCCTTGAAATGATAATGGGTTCTTATTTTCCTATTGTACCTTGTCATTCAGAGAAGAATAGTTCCAAGATTTTAATTAATGGCTTCTTAATAAATTGTTGCCTAATTCTCAAGAATATCTTTAAGAAGTTTAAGCACTTTTATTGATTTGATTTAGATTTGATATTTACATAAGATATTTATTTTCTCCTTTTCTGCAATACAATGTTTTTTATTTTTAATAGGAAAAAACATAGCTTTAAATAGATTTTAAAATATTTTTTGTTGTTCAGTTTGGGAGTATAATAAGGCAATAATCTGTCAATATACTCTATAATTGTAATGGGCTCAATGAATTAGGAAGGGACTGATTGTTTCAGTGTCAGATGTGGGAAAATAACACACATGAACAAACTAATTGGGAGGTATAGGAGACAAATTTGGGGCTGCTGGAGATAAACTGCTCAATAGAACACTTGCTGTGAACTCATTTCCTTTCTAACCCCATCCCCAAGGAATCACAAAGATCTTCTCCAACCTTTCTTACCCCAACTTATGCCATTATCCCAGCTCCAACACCAGCAGGCATACCCTGGGAACACATCAGGCCTGAGCAGGCCACAGAAATGGGTCCACAGAAAATTTCCTACCAGGCAACACATAGCCACCACAGTCTCCTAAAATACAGAGATTCAGAGAGGAAACAGAAACTAAAGAACAAAATACCCACCCAACAAAGACTAAACCATATATCAGCACCTAGACCTATAAACATCCCAATCCCAGATGCCTAGATGCCAGCATTAAAACACAACCAACAACAACTCAGGCAACATATCTTCACTAGAGCCAAGCAACCCTACCACAGCAGGCCCTGAAGATTTCAATATAACTGAAGCCCAAGAAAATACCTCAAGACAGCCTGTATGAAGATGATAGAGATCCCTAATGAGGAAATTAATAAATCCATTAAAGGAATCCTGGAAAACACAAACAATGGGAGGAAATGAATAAAGTTACTCAAGACCTGAAAATGAAAATAGAATCATTAAAGAAAATCCAGACTGAGGGGATTGTGGAAATGAAAAAGATAGGAATTCAAACAGGAACTACAGAAGCAGTTTCACCAATAGAATACAAGAGATGGAAGAGAAAATCTCAGCCATTGACGATATGATAGAAGAACTGGATAGATAGATCAGGCAAAGAAAATGTTTAATCTAAAAATCTCCTGATACAAAAAATCTAGGAAATATGGGACACTATGAAAAGATAAAGATCAAAGTATAATAGGAATAGAGGAAGGAAAAGAAACCTCGCTCAAAGACTCAGAAAGTGTTTTCAACAAAACAATAAAAGAAAAATTCCCTAACCTAAAGGAGATGTCTAAAAGAACACCAAGTAAATTGGACCAGAAAAGAAAGTCCCCTCAGCACATAATTATCAAAACACTAAACATACAGAATCAAGAAAGAATATTAAAATATTACAGGAAAAAGACTAAGTAAAATATAGAAAATTACAAGTAACATATAATAACACGAAGACACGAAGACCAAGGAACAGAATTACACCTGACATCTTAATAGAGACCCTAAAAGCAGTAAAGACTAGACTTTAAGAGACTACAGATGCCAGATCAGACTACTATACCCAACAAAACATTCAGTCATCACAGATGGAGAAAATAAGATATTCCATGATAAAGCCAAATTTATCCAACATTTATCTACAAATCTAGCCCTGTGGAAGGAGACAGAAGGAAAACTCCAACCTAAGAAGTCTAACTACAACCATGAAAACACAAGAAATAAATAATATCATACCAGAAATGAAAAGAAGGGACAGAGAGAGAGAGAGAGAGAGAGAGAGAGAGAGAGAGAGAGAGAGAATAAAATAACAATACAATTAAAAAAAACTGGAGTAATCTCATACTAGCAACTTAACATCACACCTTGAAGCTCTAGGGAAAACAAAAGGAAGAGGAAATCACACCCAAAAGGAGTATATGACAAGAAATAATCAAACTCTGGGTTGAAATCAATAAAATAGAAACAAAGGGAACACAAAGTATGAATGAAACAAAGAGTTGGTTCTTTGAGAAAATCAACAAAATTGACAAATCCTTATTTGTCAATTAACTAAAAGTCAGAAAGAGAATATCCACATTAACAAAGTCAGAAATGAAAAAGGTGGCATAACAACAGACACTGAGGAAATCCAGAGAATTTTAAGGACATACTTCACAACCTGTACTATACCAAATTGGAACATCTAAAAGAAATGGATAATTTTCTAGAAAGGTACCACTTATTAAAGTTAAATCAAGATCAGATAAGTTATATACATAGATCTATAAATCCCAGTAAAATACAGTTATTAAAAGTCTCCTAAGCCAAAAAAAAAAAAAATCCTAAGGCCAGATGGTTTTAGAGCAGAATTCTACCAGACTTTTAAAGAAGAGTTAATGCCAATACTCCTCAAATTATTCCATGAAAAGGTAACAAGGAACACTGTCCAATTCATTTTATGAGGCCACAATTATCCTGGCAGCCAAACCACATAAAGAACCAACAAAGAAAGAGAATTAGAGACCAATTGCTCTTATGAAAATAGATGCAAAAGTTCTCATTTTGCAAGATGCAAAATGCTTGCAAATTGATTCCAAGAACACATCAAAAATCAATCTCATGATCAAGTTGACTTCATCCAAATGATACATGGTGGCTCAATATATTTCTATTAATAACTGTAATCCACTATATGAACAAACTGAAAAACAAAAACACATGATCCTCTCATTAGATACAAAAAATGCCCTGCACAAAATCTAACACCACATCATAATAAAAGTTTTGGAGATTTAGGGATACAAGGGACATACTTCAACATAATAAAAGCAGTTTACAGAAAGCCTGTTGGTGACCATGTCATGGGAATAACAGGTAGCAATTGACTGCAGGGGATTGGGTACCAGAAAACAAAGCTCTGATGGGTGAATCTGGGACAGGGAAGGCCCCAAGAACCTTGACCCCAGAATGTCTCTGACTACTGCTGTGTTTGTTGCTGCTATTTTTCTGAGGTATCTGGCATGGTGTGAATGGGTGTGGAGAGATCCCCACTGACCTTAATGTAGTGTGATTATCTCATGGAAATATCCCGTTCTACTGGGCATTTTTACCTGTGGATTATTATGAAGATTACTGTTTAAAGTGCTGCTCCCTGCCTCCGAGAAAACAGGACAGAAGAATAGAACAAGGAAATGTCATACAGCTAGCTTCTCTGGAGGAGCCATATAGACTGTGGCTTAGGTTAATAATTAAGACAAAACAGTTGTGCCCCAGAAACTAAATTACCTCAAATTCTTTTAAACTTAATGTTGAGAGGTATGTTCATGGGTTTCTGGGTACATCATAACTAAAACAAAGCTTTAAATATGACCTGAGGTTGGGTTAAGATGTTTTTGTTAATGACTTTGAGGTAGAAAATCTTGGAAAATGATTTAGAGTTCGGAACGGCATAATTTTAACAGCTGAGTGAGGGACTCACTGAGGTCAGGGAACAAGAACAATGATAGCCTGGTTATTGCTGGCTGATGTACTTTTCTTGCTAGAATGGGTTGGTGATCAAGGGTGATGATTAAATTCCTTGTACCCATTTCTGCCCTCAGCTTCCTGATAGAAAAAAAAAAACCTGTTGGTAAGTGGGTATGCACCCTGAGGATTTAAAATAGAGCCAACTAGTTGTTCTTCATACATAAAACTTTAGATTTGTGATTCTAACATATTTTATGAGATTACCTTTTGAGATAAATAATAAAATAATTGATCCTTCTTTGTAACCACATAATGTAGTCTTCCAGTAAAAGAGCTGGTTGGGAAAAATACCTTGCCTGCTTATGCTCTGTTAATCCATAACAAGTTGTTTGGGTATGAATATATGTGGGTTCTTGGGACTTGTTTTCCACCTGTAACCCCTAAAATGTTTAATCATGTAAGGGATATGGAAAACATGCTGTTTTTTACTTGTATTCACCATAATCATTCAATTGAAAAGTAGAATGTAACCACATTGTAATTTTTATATTGCTTGAAAGAGTCTATTGGGGTATGTAAGCTTGTATGGGTAAAAATAAAGACATAAGTGAAGGAAAACACCAGAAAAGATGTAGAAGGAAAGTTAAAATGAAGACACCAAGAAAGATAGAAGATATATATTTTAAAGAAAGAACAAAGAAAGAGATGATAAAACAACCCTTAGAGAGTATATGTACTTTCCCCCCCTATTCACTAGCCCCAGAGAGTTAAGTTTTACTCCCTCAGATAGAAAAGTTAAGTTTATTGATAATTGGAGGACTCTGCTGGCTCCCGCTCAAACCCTGAGCTGCAGCTGTACAAGCCCATAGCCAACAACAACTTAAATGGAGAGAAATTAAAAGCAAGTCCATTAAAATCAGGTACAAGACAAGGTTATCTAGTCTCTCCACATCTATTCAATATAGCACTAGAAGACTAGAAGTTTTAGCTAGAGCAGTAAGATACCTGGAAGCTATCAAGAGGATACAAACTGGAAAGAAAGAAGCCAAAGTATCTTTATTTATGATAGTATATATAAGTGACCCTAAAATTCCACTGGGTGACTCCTACAGCTGATAAATACTTTGATCAAAGTAGCTGAATACAAAATTAAGTCACAAAAATCAGTAGCCCTCCTATATACAAATGACAAACAGTCCGAGAAGGAAACCAGGGAAACAACATGTTTCACAATAGCCTCAAATAATATAAAATATCTTGGAGGTAAGTCTAACCAAGCAAGTGAAAGACTTCTATGATAAAAGAAAAATTTCAAGTCTTTGAAGACAAATTTGTAGGCAATTTTCCTGTCCCATAGCAGCTCAACAAATAACTGACCCAGAGACTTAATATAAATTATAAATGCTTAGCTGATAGCTCAGGCTTATTACTAGCTAATTCTTACACTTTAAATTAACTCATACTTCTTATCTATGCTTAGCCACATGGCTCATTGCTTATTACCTCATTTTCTACACATCCTGCTTCCTTGGTGTCTTGCTGGCATCTCCCTGACTCCACCCTGTTTCTTCCCATCATTCTCCTAGTTTGGTTGTCCTGCCTATAATTCCTGCCTGGCTACTGACAGAACAGCATTTTATTAACCAGTTTGAGTGACAAATCTTTACAGTGTATAAAAGGATTATCCCATAAAAGAAATTGAGGAAGAATCAGAAGATAGAAGGATTTTCCAGGCTTATTGATTGATAGGATTAATACTAAAAATGGACATCTTACCAAAAGCAATCTTGTGGTGATATTTTGTTTGTGATCCAATAAATAAAGCTTGCCTGAAGATCAGAGTGTGGAGATAGCTATACTAGTTAGCCATAAACAGCAAGCAGTGGTGGCATACACCTTAAATCCCAGCACTCAGAAGGCAGAGGCAGGAGGATCTCTGAGTTCAAAGCCACCCTGGACTACATGAGATTGATCCAGTTAAAAGAAAAACAAAGCCAGGCGATGGTGGCTCATACCTTTAGTCCCAGTACTTGGGAGTCACAGGCCTTTAATCCCAGCACTAGGGAGTGAGAGACAGGAGTGATATGGCTGGGTGAAGAGAAGAATGAATATTAGGCAAGAGAAGACAGGAGCTAATGACATTCAGTCTAAGGGTTCCTAGAGACAGAACTGCACATTCAGTCTGAGGATTCATAGGGATAGGATCACCCCTTTGCACTGAAGATTCAGTAGAGAAAAAAGGTCTCTTTTGTGGCTGGCTCCTTTACTTCTCTGACTTTTCAGCATTTATGCTGATATCTGACTCTCG